>NC_050585.1:33922565-34222565 GCF_013368585.1 Megalops cyprinoides | reverse complement strand
AGTCGCGTTATGCTGTTTGTGCAGCGTCTTGTGATGTCATTCTGAGTTTTTTTTTTTTTTTTCAGACGCGTCAACAAACTTCTGCCAGTACGAACTGCGTCCTGCAGCAGACACATGAGATAAACATAGTCTTGTGTGACCCGCAGACGCATGACTTGACAGGCCCCCTTCAGTACGTCAGAAGAGCCGTCTATAAATTTGAAGGTGGTTTGACGATGTCATTGCACTTGAAGCAACACAGCACACTTTGACTAGCCAATATTGGATATTTGTACTTTCATTTTTGATTTCAATTACTGGATTACAGTATACATTTCCATCAGGTAAATATACAAGGCTGCATTTTTCTTTTTCAACTATATTTAACTAATATCATTTTTATTTTAATGTGAAATTATGACGGAGGTTCATAAAACTTTCTTATGAGTGTAATATTTAAAGTATTTAACAACAACAACAATACTACTTAATAATAATAATAATAATAATAATAATAATAATAATGTCTTCACAGGGAGTGGAATGCTGCTTTGGTGTAGTACCTTATGCAGTTATATGGCCCTTGTTTGGAATACACCTTCCACAGAGAAGCTTGTGAGCAACCTGTTAGAAACCTGACTCTGAGTCATTGTATCACCAGGTAATCTAAATACTTATAGATGCGTTGAAAATTGTATATGTGTAAATTGTGTATGACAACTGTATTGTAATTGTAATTCTTTTAAAAAGCAGTAAAAAATGTTAAATAAATGTTGTCATCATGATCTTAATTAGTGTTATTCTCTGATTATAACTATATGGGAGAAGCATCAATAGGGAGATCACATTCAACAAACTATTGCACATTTATGATTTCACTAACTACCAGAAAACACATCTTCTTAGAAGCTATTCAGAGTTCTTATGTACATAACAGTAGTGTATGCCTTCAAAAAGAAACTGCAGAGAATTTAAAGGGGGCCTATTCACAGTTTTGTGAGTATATGCCAGTGTGCCTTGTGTGCAGTGTGCAGTGTAAACACCTGAGAAAATGTGTGGTCTCTGTCTCCCCTCTTCAGGCTGTGGCAGAACAGTACTGCAGGGTATTTTTGACGTGAGACAAGGGACCCATTGCCATTTTCTTTGAATCTTTTCAGTTGCTGACATGGTTGGCATGAAGCCCACAGACCGGGCACCCAGTGCCACCATAAAGTTTTTTGGAGCTGGAACCGCAGCTTGTATTGCTGACCTCATCACCTTCCCTTTAGACACAGCTAAAGTCAGGCTGCAGGTGAGCTAGGAACAGGCATGTTTGCCTATAGAGACACCTTCTGAGTGTCACTCAATTGCTCTAGGATAGGGGGGTTCTTTCGCCTCTACTCAATTGAAATCACTTGCTAATTTTTCAGTAATAAAAAAAAATTCTCACCATGATCTCAAGACAGACATCTTACAGACGTTGTTTTTACAAGTGTGACGGAAAACACCAGCGGAACCAAGGGTGACAATATATGTCTTTTGTCCTGTACAGATCCAGGGTGAGGCTAAAGCTGCCACTGCTGATGTCCAGATGATGAGGTACCGCGGCGTCTTTGGCACCATTACCACTATGGTGCGTACAGAGGGGCCCAGGAGTCTGTACAACGGCCTGGTGGCAGGGCTCCAGAGACAGATGAGTTTTGCCTCAGTCCGCATCGGGCTCTACGACTCCATGAAGCAGTTCTATACTCTGGGATCAGACAGTAAGTCCATCCCTCTATACACTGTTTGTATAAAGTACTGTAATGTACTTTTATAATGTCATCAAGAAGAACAAGGGGCTCTGAGCCGTGCAGAGCAAGAGCCTGCAGATTTGGGCAGAGGCTTCATCATTCACAGGAGGCAGCAGCAGGGATACTAGACTAACTGAGACTTAAACTTATTAAAGTTTACCTGTAGAGATTTAAACCTGTTCACAGTTTTTTGTACCCATAGCAAATAAGTAAAAGGACAATATCACACAATATCTTAATAAATCTCAGGCAAAGTTTGTATGACTTACAAACATCAGCAGCTCCTATACTGAGGGCACATGAGGTTGTCTAAGGAAGGAAGTTCTCTCACATCTCTGCAATCTTTAAAGTCAGTATTGCCACAGAATGTCTGAAATTGACTATCCTCCCCTGAACCTAGATCTCACTTTTTTCTGTGCTTATAAAGATCAAGAATCTAAAAATAACCTCTGAATTTCCAACCTCCCTCTTAGATGCCAGTATTGTCAGTCGGCTGATGGCAGGCTGCACAACAGGGGCAATGGCTGTGGCGTTTGCTCAGCCAACGGATGTGGTCAAAGTACGTTTCCAAGCCCAGGTGCGGCTTGCAGATGGGGAGAGGAGGTACAATGGCACCATGGATGCCTACAGAACCATCGCCCGGGATGAGGGAGTCAGGGGGCTCTGGAAAGGTAGGAAGGCCCTAACTGACAGAGAATTAATCTGCCACATCCTTGCTCTAACATAGCATCACACCATCTTTGCAGTTTCTTATCAACCTGTCAGACGTCTATATCATCTAACAGTAATTATTTTTCCTCACTTTTGGAAAAAAATCTGATACACATTTTGTCTTTTTCTGTTTGTCTCTTTAGGTTGCATGCCTAACATAATGCGCAATGCCATTGTGAACTGTGCAGAGCTGGTCACGTATGACATCATCAAGGAGCTCATCCTGAAATATGACCTCATGACAGGTGACATGTACTTCAGTCACAAAAAGACAGCAGTGACATTGCAAACTGACTTGATAGGAATTTAAACTGGCAGCACAATGAACATGTAAATGTGTGTCCTACAGATAACCTGCCATGTCACTTCACTGCTGCTTTTGGTGCTGGTTTCTGCACCACCATTGTGGCATCCCCGGTTGATGTGGTGAAGACCCGCTTCATGAACTCCACTGCCGGCCAGTACAGCAGTGCCGTAAACTGTGCTGTCACCATGCTGACCAAGGAAGGCCCAACCGCCTTCTACAAAGGGTATGTACAATATATCCATCTCCAAGGCTTTCGGAGATAGGATTATAGGGCCTGTGCTTTTGGACCAATGCTGCAGTACACACCTGTGCTCCTGCTGTAAATAATCCAGTCACAAATTGTATTCAGTTTTTCTCCCACTGCCCGGTATTTGATTACACTGCCTGAAGCAGAACGGCCTTGACACACCTTCCATTCTGATTTCATACCAGTGTTGTGGTTCATGGTAATGATATTCTTTTAATCTTCTTCCAGGTTCGTGCCCTCCTTCCTACGGCTTGGTTCCTGGAATATTGTGATGTTTGTCTCGTACGAGCAGATCAAGAGAGCCATGACGAGAGCACAGCAGTCATGGGAATGCTCCTTCTGAGCTGCCTGTGCCCAGGTTTTCATTGTTCATTACCTTAATGGTAGAATCCTTGGGAACATTGCAGGCGCATGAATAGGAAACTTTCTGTGTCATTAAGGGACCAGATATGACAGACAAGGCACTCTGGCACAAGGTCATGCCCTCTTCTTTTGTCATGATGCAGAGAGACTATCCCTGTGACATGTCTTAGTTTCGCTGCAACCTCCTCTGTCAATCTGTCAGAATGTACACTTGAACAAGCCCACTTTAATATTTTTTCACTGCCCCCTGCAACCGCCCAGTATACCTAACAAAACTTGGATCTGCACAAGATTCTATATGATATGTTAAGGGGTGTTTACAATTGCTAGTTCACTCTGACCTCTATCTGTTTACAAGTGTTTTTTAGATGAATGTTTGGTTTATCGCTGGTCGATAAAACTAGGTTATAAAATTGTATATATTGCACCATTGCATTTTTACAACTGTTATAATTTCAAATAAATTTAAAGATAAATGCTTCATTTTCAATCTTTTTTTTCCCAAAAATCCATTAACATGCATAAGCTTAGAGGTCACCATTGACACCTCTTCCCTGGTGCACTAAGCTTCCTGTATTCACAGTACATGTCTAGTACCAGCATGGAGCAGGGTGCCTCTATGTCTGCTGAGATGGCACACCACTACAAATGAAAGAAAACACACTGATTTGCTGCAGAGCAAGGACAATAGAGATGATCCCAGCTAAAATAAACATTCTCACACTACTGAAACCATGTTATGGTGCCCTTAGAGGAACTTCCATTTTGTGGATTACCCCTGCTTGAAAAAGTATAAGAAAATATTTGGGATTTTGCTGACTAAAACAATGCAGGAATGGTTTTAGCTATTTGAAATTGTCCAATTAAACACCACAGATGGCTACACTGAATGTGTGCAAAATGTGGTACAGAGGTTGAGGTGCTGCATTCCCAGGTGTATATAGATAGGGACTTCAGTCCCAGATGGGATACTGCTGTTGAACTGCTGTGGGATACTTCAGCAATGCCTTGTAATGATCCCAGTTACAAATGCTTCAATAAAAAGTAGGTCTGTATATGTGTCTGATGAAATCCCTTCTTTATTCCTTAGGTGGTACCATGCTATTGTGCTTAAAAAATCCCTATCAAAGGTGTTTTGGAACTATACAATAAAAAAAAACAACCACAGTTCAGCAAAGTGCATTATTACAAACTTGTGTCATGTAAAAATGGAACGGACGGTTGTTCTAAACCACAAGTACAACAACCCTTTCTGTTCCAAATAATATTCACAAAATAACATTATAGCTTTGAGTTCTTCAAGATAAATATATGCAGCAGGTTGCTTGTGGTTGATCTAGAAGTGAGCAGACTTAAATTGTGTTAATGGCTTTGTTGATGCTGCTATGCACAATTATTTACTGTGCATGTAACATAATGCTCAGCACAGATTAGATTATCCAACCATAACCAGCATGGAGCAACCAAAATGTGCAGCATGAACATCAAGAGCCCATAGTGTTCAACCATTTTCCAAGCCTCTGTAACCTAAAGTTACAACTGCTACTCCATACTCTTAAATACACACTGACCCTGCACCAGAAATCTTTTGAGGCACATTTTTCCTAAGCATTCACAGTTGGATCATTGTGAGCAGATGTGCCTCACTATGTTGAAAAATCCAAAAGGGACAGGGGCAAATGTATTTAGGGCCCTGCTGAAGCGATGCCAGTGCCATGCCAGTGCCAATCCAGCCAGTCCAGGGCTCCTGTACAGCTGCATGCCTTATCCATACTTTTTACATATTGCTACATGCGTAATAGCGTGTAATGTAATTAACAGAGATTGATACTTTAGAAAATCCAGGCAGACTGTTCTCTATAAATGCACCATCAATCCGAATAGTTTAGCCCATATCTTTATTCATGTACTGTTTTATTTGAAATGCACCCCTTGTGCCTCCTACTATGTCTTACAGGAGTTAACCATTTATTCCACCTTTGGTATGACAATATTTCCTGGGGGGGGGGGGGAACTTGCAGTGACTTTTCACAGCTCTTAAGTTGTGTACACCTATATGTTTCTTTCAAGTCTGCTACTGTACCAACTTTCTGTTCAACTTTTACTGCTTGAAATGAAGTTCATTCTTTTCAGAGCGACTAACGACCCCTGACTAGACTGCAGGTGGTTTACATGTTTTATTATTGTTATAATTGATTAAAATGTTTAATACATTTCGCTGACTGAAAGTGTTCAAACGTGTGCATTTCCTCAATACTGCCTAAACGGTTCTATGGTTGCTATTAAAACTTAAAATTGTCAACGCATCCAATACGTCCCCTGCAAAACTTCCAGTTTCAAAATGTTACCCGCACTACGGCGATGGTTACAATAGTTACACCGTTCTACGAATCTAACCACTTAAATCTAGCCCACAAATGGACTTTGGTAGTACTATCATATTAGAATTCACAAATTAATTGAGAAAATGAACAACTTTTCCACTTAAGAACATATTTGATTAGCGGAGTATGAAATGCCTTCGCTGTGACGATCAGCTCAGAAGTTTCCTTTCTGAAATGTAAAGACTGAAAAAAATCAAAAGGTGTCCCACTCATAATCTACCTGAGTTTGAGGTTGTTTTTTTTAAGTTAGTGAGTGCTAAAATGGACTATCGAACATCGCCCCAAGTTTACAGACACGATAGAAAGCTGGATTAAGTTGTGTACTGAGACTCGAAGGCTGTGCCGGACACGCATCCTCAACTGGAACAAAGCAGTTTAGGTGCCGTGACGTAACAGTCTTTTAAAAGCACTATAAATTTGCTTGTCACAGGTTCCTTCCACTGTGAGCTTGCTATCGGCGTTGGGTCTGCGGACACTTACTGCTGTTGTTGGCGAGGAAACTATATACTTGTCGTTCTCTTAACTTTTCCATCTTTTAATTTAAGGTAAAACAATCGTTTTTGAATGTTTTATTCTCTACATCTGTCGTCTCTCTGATTCTAATATAACTAATAGCATCTTTATACATAGTCAGCTTTGCTAACATGACGGCCAGAGAAAAATGTTACGAAGCAGTTTAGTAGTTTAAACTGTGAAGAAGTGGTGGAAGTGTAATAAATATTAAACTTTCATATTAGAGTTTCATATTAGAATGGCTTACATGCTGCGAGCATGACTTCTATTTATTCTAACTCAGTTATGTCTTTTTTTCAGGATTTTTTAGAGTATGGTTTTTAAGTGTTTCGTTTTTAGACGCATTTCTATGGAAGAACAAAGCAATCAAATAATAGTTGAAAGTAATTTCAACGAGAGGGATACCTTCAGAGAATCCTGATCTTCGGTCTCGCCAGCCGGAGTTGCGAGAAAAAGGTAACGTACATGCTGCGCACTATGAGTGCTGACCGAGCCATCCCGAAACCAAAAGGCAATAGACAACAATCATGTCAGATCGGAAAATGAACACTTTGCTATTTTCTGTAGCCTTAACCTGCTTGTGATGCATTTCCAAACTTTGTTCTACAAATTAAGTTCGTGCATGATGGGTAGGCTACAGTGTTTCGCATACACCTTGTTAAATTGACAAATTGTATATGCTTGATTGAAAATTCTTTCAATTAAACTATGTAAACTTTTCATGCTCAAACTGTGGGTAGGTTATTTAATCGCGTCACGTGTCGGTTCAATCCATTGTCGTTTGGGTTGCTTGCGATTCGGCACATGAACCCTGTGAGTAAACAAGGTAGCCCTGGTACAGCAGCATTACCCTTTGTTGAACAATACTTGGCCATAGCAACAGTCGGAGGCCAATGGGTGCACCGCCTCGGTTCCGCAAAGTGCTTCAGTGGCTAAATTGCACAAGGTTTTGTTCCGCGTTCAGTTGTTCAACCATCCCCCACAGCACCCATCCCCCACCCTTCCTGGGGTAGGGAACAGTGCGTTCTGCGGCGACATTGACATGCCACGGCCCTCTTTTTTCTTTTGTCAGTTGGTTTCAGCCCCAGGCTAGATGCATTACATTTTTGAATCACACAGGAAACTGCTGTACTCAAGTTAGAGTTGAACTTAATTTTGGAATCACTGAAAGGTTCTTAACAAATAAAAATGCTCAATATATATTTTGTTAAGACTTTCTATATCCCAAAATTGTTTTCTTACCTCTACGGTCATATTCCATCCCAAAAGTATTTCTGACCAAAACATATGTTCCATTCTAGGGTTTGGTAGCATTCATCTGCCTTGTCTTCACTGCATCACTCCAGCCATTTGCTAGATTTCCTAACTTCTTCAATCTTGGTGAAAGAAAAAAAAAATGGTTGGATTCGGACCTGCTGATGTGCCCCCCACAGCCACTGTGAAGTTTGTTGGGGCAGGTACTGCGGCCTGCATCGCTGACTTGTTCACCTTTCCGCTGGACACAGCCAAAGTCAGGCTACAGGTGAGAGTGAGCCTAGCGAGACTGGTATAAGAGAGCACACAGTGTTGATGCAGAAGTGCCGTTTGATGATTCAATCACTCCTGTAAGCGTATGTTATTAAAAATGGTCCTACCCCCCAGTGCAAACTAATTTAAGAAAATGGCTAAGAAAAAAGTTCAGTTTAGGGGTCGGTAACTCCTTATCTTGTTGGTCTACCAGTTTACTTATTTTGGCGGGGAAGTAATTTCTGTTCAAGTGTTCAAACATTCATTTTTAAATGAACTTGGACCACTCCTTACAGGGGGAGGCTTTGTCTCCACCAAATCACACAATTATACTTTACACAAACTGACTTTTTGGATTTTGAATACACCCGAGTTCACATGTACTGATCAAATATTCTGTGTATCTCTCTCTCAACTCTCCACTTTCCTCCTTCAATAGTAGTGTAAGATGCTCCAGAAGGTGCTTATGCCCTAGAAGTCCACAGTCCCAGGACCTCAAGCGATGGATACTGTTGAGCTGCAGTGGGCTGGGTTGGCCCTTCTCCCATCCCCCTCCCCCCCAGTGTCTGTAAAGACTCTCCATACCCCTTTTGTCCTGTACAGATCCAGGGTGAGGCTAAAGCTGCCACTGCTGATGTCCAGATGATGAGGTACCGCGGCGTCTTTGGCACCATTACCACTATGGTGCGTACAGAGGGGCCCAGGAGTCTGTACAACGGGCTGGTGGCAGGGCTCCAGAGACAGATGAGTTTTGCCTCAGTCCGCATTGGGCTCTACGACTCTGTCAAGCAGTTCTACACCAAGGGTTCAGAGCGTAAGTTAACAGGAGAGATGGGTTCACCCGTCAGATGCCTGGTAGACTAGTATAAATGCACTTCAACCACATTATCATATCAACAGGGCTGGATGACTTAAGAAGGTTTTATATTTGCAAAGTATCTCTGGGAGTAGGTAATGTAACTCTGAATGTCTCTGTTCACCAGATGTGGGAGTCGGCAGTCGCCTGCTGGCGGGTTGCACCACTGGTGCCATGGCAGTTGCTGTGGCTCAGCCCACAGATGTGGTGAAGGTCCGCTTCCAAGCACAGGCCAGCAGCGCTGGTGGCAACAAACGTTACCACGGCACCATACATGCATACAAGACCATTGCCAGGGAGGAGGGCATCCGTGGGCTGTGGAAAGGTGCGTTTCTTGGAAGGGGAAATGTGATTCCACAGTAGGCTCTGGGGGAAAGTGCTCTTTTGTAAATGCTGAGGTAGTCGTGTTTCAAATGCTGAGGTTCAGCACAAGTTCAGCAGTCACATTACTCAATCCCCACCTCCCCCATCGCTACCACTCTTAAAGGTTTAAACAAGCTGCGAAGCAGAGGCACTTTGAGACTGTATTCTAAATGTGGCACTTTGCTGTCTGATTACTTTTGTTGACCACAGCTTTCACTGTCTAGTGTGACTCTCCCTTAATTTTGCATACACGGCCCTTGTGTTCTGCCTGGCAGGAACTTCCCCTAATATTGCCCGCAATGCCATTGTGAACTGCACAGAGCTCGTGACTTATGACCTCATCAAAGACGCTCTCCTGAGAACCACTCCAATGACAGGTATGTTTCTCCCTCCAAGAGCTATATATTTGAGCAGTATGCAGGATGGACAAAATTTCATTTAGTGTCCCTTCCAAGAAAAAAAATGGCTCTCTTACATTGAAGCCTGTGCAGCTGAAATACCGGTGCATATTTTGTATGTGTATAGCCATGCATGTTGTGTGTCCTACAGATAACCTTCCATGCCACTTCACTTCTGCATTCGGAGCGGGCTTCTGCACCACCATCATTGCCTCCCCTGTGGATGTGGTGAAGACAAGATACATGAATTCTGCCAACGGCCAGTATCGCAGCGCCTTAAACTGTGCTCTCATAATGCTTACAAAGGAGGGGCCCACAGCTTTCTATAAGGGGTAATGCATGGTTTTCTGATCTTACAACCTATTCCAAAATGTCCTCAGCAGGAAATGACATTGTTCATTCTTCCTTGTCTTGGCAGGTTCATGCCCTCTTTCCTGCGGCTGGGCTCCTGGAATGTGGTGATGTTCGTTACCTATGAGCAACTGAAACGTGCCATGATGGCAGCTCGCCACAGTTGGGCTACTCCTCTGTGAACATTGCTGATATCACTTCCTGCTGCGTTTAAACTCCTAGCTCATCTACCTCTTTTGTAGTTCTTTCTCTCGTTTCATCACTGGTTGCTCACTTAAGTGTTTCCCAAGGCTAAAAGCTGGACTTACTTTTAAAGCCTATTACAGAAGCTTTCAACAAAAGTCTAGGAAAATAAATAAGTCTTAAAAGTTTTGCTGTCATTACTTTTTCTAATATGTTCCATTAAAAAGGTACACATCAATCATGGAGAAAACCTTGCCACAGTTATCGAGAAGGAATCCAGTGTTACAAAGCACATACACAAGTCTTCACTCAACTGAATGGTTTCAGCATTTAAAACAAAAACAGAACATAGTTGAATGTCAGCAGATATGAACATGATTTAGTTTGAACTCATAGGTACAAAGCATGTTTTGTCCATAAAAGTATAGCTGTTCAAACGGTTCAGGTGGTCAGGGCCTGCTTGATTAGTCTTTTCTTCTCAGAAGAGAGTTTTTCTGGAAAGTGGATGTCAAACTGGATAATGAGGTCTCCTCTCTGGCTAGGGTTGTTGGATAAGGGCATTCCTTCACCAGGCACCACTTTGCTGTATTTGGGGCTGGACAGGAGAGAATGAATGTTTGAATTGAATGTGAAGACCAAACCAAAGCCTCACCCTTTGACATTTCAGACACACGAGAAATACTGCACACTTGACGTTTGCGTTGAAAATTCCATACAGACATACAGCACAAGTTCAGAACTCAAGAACAATTTGTCTAGTTCCACGACTGATAATTTACTTTGCATAATCTGTATGTTCCAGAAATGCTTTTTCATGAATATTCCTGGGCAGTTCAAGAGGAGTATACCTGAAGGCATACCTGCAAAACCATTATTCACCCACAAGGAAATGTTAGTTTGCAGTCTGAAAGGGTGGAAAATTCTTGGTATTATGGAAAAATCACAAGCTGTTCCTAAATATGATCCAACAAAGTTTACAGTGAAACATCAACACACAGTAGGTAAATGAAGCCCCAGGGCGTACTTTCTGGAACAAGGGCATAGCACTGTATTTGCAGTGACAATTTAAGTATAATCATTGAGAAGTTCCTAAAAAGAAATAACTTTCAAAGTACATAATACTATTATTAATGCACATAAAATGAGCTAAAACATGTACCAGAACATAGAGGCATAGTCAAAGTTGTTGAAATTTGCTACCAATTAACCTACTGAGTAGTGCAGCCTGGTGTGCATTTGGCATGCAACCTATCAAAATTTTCTATAAAAAATGAGTGGGATCAAAGTAAATGCAAGTGATGTGAAATGGCTGATCCTGCACCTCTCAAACACCTAGCTAATCCCAGATTTAGCAAGAGAGAGTCACAAGATTATCAAGATGTAGGCATGCTATCCTCGGATATCACTGTAGTCTTTAATTGGTGCCATGCTACATCCCTTTTTTTAACAAGAAATATTGGATCCCAGTGCAGCCACACAAGGGGAGACGACCCACTACTGCAGGCTGTCATCCAAAGATGGCATGACATTACAAGACACCTATGAAATATCACGGGTATAATCTCACAAATATTATGGCCAACATCAAACACTCATACACATTTGACAGAATTTAGAAAACAACACGGGACTTATCAACAGTACTACCTACTTTATCTCAAAAAACATTCAGGAGAAGGAACATTCTACATTTTGTGTGCAAGAACAAATATACTAATAGTTCAACGCACATGTTGACAAATTAGGTCCATGGGCTTTAAATCTGGTTGGATCGGGAATTCAAACCACAAACGGAAACCCCAAAAGTCATACATGCACAACATAAGTATTGTTTGTTATGAAACAGTATGAACGAAAGCAGTGGATTTTCAGTTTCAGTGCAAAGTTACAGCACGTCTGGGGGAACTCAGGGCTGTGCAGTCTGGTCCTGCATCATCTAGACTTATCTCACCCAGACACATGTTCCTGACACTGGGAAAACAGGATAGGCCAGGGAAGGACTGATAAACAAATAGACATACACCAGCTCATAGCTGACCCATATAAACGTCCAGAAAACATACTTTAACGCCAAGGTTTCTATGACAATTCATGCAATTAACACTGACACTGAAGACAACATAAATAGCCTTAATTCCACAGTCACTCCCCAACACACACGCATACATATAAACACCTAAAACTAATGAGATTTTGACTATGTTAACAATACTGACATTGCTTTTGTAAAATACAAAGTAGTTCTCCCCAAAACATTTACCAGTTACAACACCCTCAGTTTTGTTTTGAGCAACCCCTTTAACAGAGGCCAACCTGAGTGGAGGAACAACAGCTCCCCTCAGAGGCTCAGAGTGGGGTTAAAACCATCATTGTACCTCAGTGATAGCACCCCAAAAATAAAATGCTTTTGTCCAAAATCTAAAAGGTCATAACAATTTTGGCATTTTTGAAGAAAATGAAGAAGGAAAGCCTCACACACACACTGAAGGACCAGAGTTTTTGTCCCCCTGCTATAAGTGAAAGTAAAAGCACAACTCACTGCACAATGTCGTTGACAGGAATGTTGAGAAGTCTGCCATCTAGAGTCTCCACCTCCACAGAGAAGCCAGTTAGTGCCTGTGCAGTAAGGCCAAAACATGGCACATAAAACACATTTTAGAAAAATGTGTTTTACTTGCAGAAACTAAGTGAACCGCCCCCCCCACACACACACACACACACACACATTTGGTTTCTAATATAACTATGGCATAATTTCACTGCCCTAAAACGGTTTCATGAATCCCCTTCACTATGAACTTACCAAAGCACTTAGGATTCAGCCTTATAGTGTACTGAAGCAGCAAAAGCACTATGTGGGAATCCATAGCATCAATTGTTAAAATCTGCCTCAGGGTTCTTGGCAGCTGATTTGATTATAGTCAATGCAATTAAATGATCAAAGCTGTTCAGACAATGGTTGCTTATATGAAATCTGACTGCATTCATGAAACGTCACATACATACAAAGGATGAAGGAAAGAAATATTCTTCAACTTCCCCTCACAAAATTCACTAAAAGAAAAATCTATATCTAAAATGAGACAACACAGACTTAAACACTCCCATTGAACAAAAAAAAAAATCAGTCATTCACCTTCTCCAGATCAACACGGGATGTGAAGACGAGGTCATCCTGCTGCCGGACAAACCGTGGGTGGCTCTTCTCCCGTACTACAAACACAATGTCAGCTGGGATGCTGTTTGGTCCCTGGGAAGTACAGCCATATCAAAACACACACAGCACACACTTTGATCATACTGATTAATCCTGTAATTAATAATCACTGCCCCATAACCTTTTAATTGACCAGTCAAAATTAACACTGCATAATTCCACTGGATATTTCAGATGCAAAGACTGTATGAGCTGCTTGGCCTGGTCAGGGGTTTGTACTTCAAAATGTTTGCTTCTGATCACCTGGTCTCCCTCTTTCGCAAAAGTTATTCTTGTCCCTTGTTTCCAGCCTGGTTTTACATTGATGGTTAGGATCTTGTCCTTGATGCTGGAGGTGTGTCCATCATCGTTCATTACCTGGTTTGAAAAACATTTGCCTTTTCAGTCAGTAAAAGTCAAAGTTAAAAGCCTTTAAAAGTATCATTCTGCTGTAGTCTTTAATAAGAGTTTACATAGTCCATCAAGTGAGGAATCTGGGTCTTTTGCACAGTAGGCTGAAAGCGTCTTGTTGCCACAACATGCTGCGTGATTCTATTATACACTTCCTTTAATTTAATTTACACCATCAGAGAGGCTATATGTGGTAAAATAAAACCAAGGCTGCACACCTAATGACTCTTACCCGTCTAGATATTTTGATCTTCTTGGTACATCCAAAGAACAGGTCTTCTAGAGACAGGTGCAGATCTCTCTCTATTGGGGGGTCCTGCTTCTTCACCCCCCGTCCTTGTAAACCCCCAAACCGAATGCTCGCCTCACTTCCATCCCCCACATGGAAATCTTGAGGTGAAGGGTGGCAGAGATGGAGGAAAAACAGTCATGCTGTTTTTCTTAACATTTAATCCTAACCTACTCCAGTAGTGTTGCACAGTGGTGAATGGGCTAGAGACAATCTGAGGATTATGGGTTTGAATTGCTGACGGCTGTGCAGTGAAGTTCTCTCAGTCTCAGTCCAGCGGGGATCCACAAATGCAAACGTGTGGCATAACATAAATTATTAAAAAAATAAAACTGTTGGAGATGTGCATTGTCTGCAATGAATATTACATGGGAAAAGAAGAAAAATGAGCAGCAACTAAAACATAAATTTCAGACAAAAACTGTTAACCTTTTCTTTGAAATTTGACCTGGAATTTCTTTCTTATGTTCTTTTCTCTTTTCTTCAACACAATCTCTGACCTCATTCAGGGAATATACTGTATTTGTGTCTCACTAAGAATCAATTCAAATTACAAATTGTCTCATTGATCCATTCATAGTTATGACATGTAATATATCAATTTCTCACCTGCAAAAGGATTGTCTCCCCCAAAGAAGTCCCTAAAGACTTTTTCTGGGGTTTCATGGAAGGTATACCCAGTTGTCCAAGCCCCATTCCCTCCACACTCAGGCGGGATGCCCCCTTTCAGACCTTCTTCCCCAAACTTGTCATATGTCGCTCTCTTCCTGGCTGTTTAGTGATAAATAAACAAATGCACACATAAATAAATGAGCATGGCAGAAATACATTAATTCTTCTCATGGCATACAACATAAACCAAAGTTGTACATGAACTTGGGTAACCTGAAAGGCATCCATCCTTTTTACTGACGACATACTTGTCCACTCATACAATGGGAAGTTGTGTTTTTTAAGCTACAACATTCAGTTAGTGTCCAGGGTGGACATACTTACGGTCACTCAGAACATCATAGGCCTCAGCAATCTGGTTGAATTTTTCATAAGCACCTCTTTGACAATTTGTGTGAGGATGGTATTTCAGCGCAAGCCTTCGGTAACTACAAAGATACGTCGGAAAGTAAGTTACCTTGCATTATTTAAAAAGAGTTAAGTTAAGAAAGTAAATCATGCTTACGCTTTCTTAATGTCGGCGTCTGTGGCATTTCCATTTACTTCCAAAGATGCATAGTAATCCCGACTCATTCTGAACCGAAAAAGTACAGCAAGTAACGCTGTATCCCTATAAACCTTCTGACGGTTGTTACTTGAAATCGGTTCTGTTTAAGGATTAATTACTATCACTTATCTGGTGCTTGAAACAGCCTAAACACACGTACAGTAGCTGTGACAGTACAACTACCAATTCGCTGACGGTTGCCAGGTTTCGTTGCTATGGGCGCAGTAAGTGCCGCATGGATTGCTGGGAGTTTGTCCGTGCGATGGTGCTGTCAGTCTGATTATTCTGTTAAAACTGTTGAGTGAAATTACATTTCAAATAGAATTGTCTGTGGGTTTTAAAACAGAGTAGCACAATGTCTGACCTGTTAATAATGTATATACTGTTTTCTTCGGAGAAACCAGCCGATATATTAAACGTGGGCTAGGTTGTTACGGAAACATCCTGAATAGCCAATCAAAATCTGTGGTACAGAATTGTATCATCGCCTTACATGACTTACATTATCTTAATTAGACTATAGCTGACCTGCTGGTTGCATCCACCAGCGGTACTAGAGCCTCCATTCAATGACAAGCTCAATAGAAACAGGTCTAGGTTGCACTTTACTTTGACATTGTCTGCTTCCTAAATTCTACTCAAGAAAAGTAGTGTTCAATGCATGCCTCCATGCCAACCCATTGTCACAGCTATCTTTAATACAATTTTTTTAACCAGCTGTAAAAATGGTAAAGTATGCCTTTAGCATAGCATAGCCAAATCACTGTAGGTGTTGTCTTCAAAAGCAGTGGTCTGTTTCTTATTAGTTACCTAGTTAATGCAGTACAATTACACAGTAGCATTGTATACACTCTTCAAGTATTTAATCTACCATCTTTGCTAGATTAAGCAACTGTAAAGTCATTTTGAGAAATAACATTTAGTAGTTGACAAACTCTAAAAGGATTATGGTATACATTAATACTCAATGCTGACACTGTAGTCCAAAAGACTCATCACTGGCGTTCAATAATACAGTATCCAACAGTAATATTGTATGACAATTGAATATACAAACTGTAATTTTATTAGTTTTCTTCATTTACTGTAAAACACATGAATAAGCAGAGGTGAAACAATGCATGACAGTGGAAATGTTAAGTGGGTTACAGTATATCTTATGCCAATTTTTGAGGCTAAAAATCATAAAACTGCAGAATAGAGTGGCAAATTGACAACCAGTGGCAGAGGGGCTCAGGGCACAAGTCAACCTGTAGGGTTAAATGTTAGACTAAGGAAGCAGTGTAACTCAGTTTAGTCTGCCTGAGTTCAAGTTATGAGGCAGGTACACTAAATTCTGCAGGAGACAACATTGGGAAATATGGACAGGTTGTGACAGATCTAGAGTTAAGCCCCATAACTGGATGAGTTGGACTGGTCAGATGCTGTTGGCATGGACACTGAGCAAGGGAGAGACACCAACAGGGCCTGTTTAGTAATACCATGCAGTTTTTTTTGAGGGATGGCACTCCAGACAGATGATGTAATACATTGCAGACTGCAGTAACAATGGGAGAGAGAAGCTTCCCTCTGTGGAACCTATTTTAATATTATTCTTTCATCCCAGTGGGTTCAAGCGTCTCTCTCTCTGATGTCAGAGAATAAACCCACATGTTGGGAAACATTCAAAGTGCCGTGCCAATGCAAAGAGAGACAGCTTACTGCAGCCTGGCGTCTTCCCCCTGGGGACTGATTTGGCAATGGTAAAAGAGCAGAATTAGACAAGCTGTGAACTGGAACAAAGAACATTACTTGGTGTTTAGAAACAGTACAACCACCACTTTTCAAGACCAGATAGCTGAGATTATTAATTCTGTTCACATTTCAATGTGGGATCTTCTGTGGAGACTCTCGTGGTAGAACAATAGCTTTGTAGTATAATAACCATCAGTCAATATACCAGAGCTGAACTGTGAGGTACTTCCCCAGGGCAAAAGACACTCTGGCCTTTAATTCAGAATTGGACATCTATTATCATTTTAATTATTAACAGTCAAACTAAATATGAAATCTTAAATTCTAAGTACACTACTGTATGTGTATTGACATTATTTATTTATTGCAACTTCTCACAGATATGTATACTAATAAATACTCTAATGTCCACAGCATTTTAAACAAGCATGACCTAACATATTTACTAGACACCTACCACTGTCCAAGTCAGCGAATAGCCTGATAAAAATGAATATTGTAGATGAAATAACACAATACAGCCATCAAGCATTATGAAGCCATTAGGAAAACAGCATTTTTCTTTGGTTAAAAGTATTTTTAAAGTACACTTGGTTTGCAAGTGAAATGTACCTCAATAAATGCACAACTTAATGTCTGTTGATCCTATTACTTACTTGCTTACTTACTTACTTACCTGAAGAGTACTTTACTCAATCGGACTGGCTTCCTTCAACACAAATATCAAGAAAGGAGAAGCTAACTACATAAGAGTCTAAGCGAAGAGTTCTGAGTAACAGCCTAGCCTTACCATGGTCTAATAATTCCCTTCCATTTACATTTACATTTATTCATTTGGCAGACGCTTTTATCCAAAGCGACTTACATAGGTTACAGTTCTTTACAATGTTATCCATTTATACAGCTGGATATTTACTGTATTTCAATGCTTACACTCATGAAATACATAGCTAACAGCGCATTCAATTTCCCAATGAGTCAGTGTCTAGCCTCCCAGCCTAGACATCACCCTGCAGTTCAATACAGATGCTACTCCAACCCGCATGTTTTAGTAGCTGCCTGGGCAGCCAGGCGGAACTTGTTTGTTGAACGTGATATGGGAATGAGAGAGCCTGAATCATCTAGATATCCATAATAAACTACAGCAGCTTAACATACAAAAGCATGTTCTTACTCATGGTTAGATTTCAAAAATGTTCTGTTGAATTAAGACATAGTAACAGTAACACATGTAAAATTCTAGGCATTAGCAAGCAGATGTACCACAACATTAATTACATTTTAAAAGGAAAAAAACAATTCTCATTATTTCATGCCTTTTAATCTTAATAAATGACTGCAACTTGCAGAATAAGAACACTGAGGCTTTCTGAATAATTAACATCCCATCTCCACCTGAAAGTTTATCTGTGCAATTAGTATTTGAGTATGCCACTTATCAACAGATGATCCCATTAAATGAGACCAGATTTTAAGTGTTCCTTGTGCTTCATTAGGTGTGATGTACCCCATATCACAGTTTATATTGAACTCACTGGAAGAGAATTATGGTCAAACACGCACTCTTTTCCCAGACAGAAACATCCTTTTCTCTTTTCAGCTTCTCCTTAATTGCAGAGCCTAGGAATTATCCCTGCTAATGAAACCTCTTTGCACTCTGACTGTCACTAAGAAATGAGGACAAGTACAGAATGCATCTTGAATCAACTGTTGCTTTTTGAAAGCATTTACATTACCACATTTATTTGGGCCAAAGTTAGGACATACACATATATGCATCTTTTCCAGACTAAGGGAGGGTTAAAAACAGATCAGAAAGGTTTATACATCAATGTAATTAGCATCTTCAAGAGACCAGAGTAAAAGTTGCATAGGGGAGGGATGATGGCTGGCTGGGTAGGAAAGTCTGACATTTCTCCTCTTCAGGTCATCTGTGCAATCAGTCCTTCCAGTTCTGGTCGTGCTTTGAATCTGGACTGGTAATCCGCCTCAGTGTGCTTGGGTGAAAGACAGAACAAATAACATTCAAGACAGACTCCACCAGAAGAAAACTGCCCTTTTACCAATTAGTCTTAACAATTTTCATTTGCATAACTCTCATTTTCTGACTGTGCTGCTTACTAAGCTTGAGCACTTAAATTGTGTCAGATTAATTATACAGAAATGATTTATCTTAACAAGGTAAAGTAACACAGGCAGATTTTTTGTGACTAACATGCTATGCCACTTTCACATGCACAAACTGAGTAGGGAACAGAATGCTATGAGATAAAAAACAGAGTAGATAGTGAAAGTAAAATTCATTAGCATATTATTCATCCATGTCTCTAATATCTCTAATGGTTGGATCAAGAAACCCTCATGCTGGCAACAACCTGAACTTGACTGGATATCCAAGCTGTTGTTGACTACAACATGACCAGGGTTCAATCTCATAGAATCTCATAGATGAAAGACTGTTAAAGCAGATATATTTTTACAGTTGCTCCTTCCAACAGATGATTTCTACAGCACTTAAAAACAGTCACTTTTTTGGTCATTGGTGTATTTTACACCTCCTTTGTTGTCATCACGTGACTTTGTCCTCTTCAGCATAAACATCCATCTCTGTGATACACTTCATGTCAATTGATATATATATTTTTTTTTACCCTAGTACAGTACAGCAGGACTCAGTCAGCTGCCTTGCAGAAGAACCCATGAATGTGCTCTAAAACTGTGTGCGTAAAAAATGCCATAATTATGCCTGTTACAACTGAACTGTCAAAGCTGAACTATGGTTTGGGAGACATGTAAAGAAAAACGAAAGATGCAGTTCGTCACTACATGTCAATGGTGTGTACACCTTCATCTTAACCACATATACCACACCTTTCAGGTGCAAAGTCCTCACCTCCTTTAAAGTCAGTTGGATTCCCTCTGGCTGGTTTTTCAGCAGGACCTCCATAAACACAGGACACATCGTAGCGCTCAGACCACTCAACTGAAAAATAAGACATGTGGAAGTCCCAATGTAACTGCTCATCATTTTGTATACAAGTAGTGTGAGGACGTTCACACTAGGCATTTACCAGTCAACTCTGTATAAGCCATCTGCTTAAGGTGTGCTGCTTGGTATGTCCACCTGAATGTATTAACTGGGCTGAATTTATTTAACACTAATTTACTTTTTCCAGAGTGGTACTAGTGGTATTATTAAATGAGAAATACACAGAGGAAACAGCAGCACTTTTTTAAACCATTTTTATCACCTGGACAACTCGCTCGTGAGTCTTGAGCACTGCATCCACGTACATCTTGGTGCCCTGCTCCTGCATAATCATGATTTCTGTGCTCTTTGTTGGTAAAGCATAGCTGTAAGGATAGAAAAGAACAACAATATTATTAACAATGTTGCTACACGTAACATATCTTCAGAACAGGGCACATATGTGCACACAAACATAAATTCTTAAATCATTAAATGTAACTTGAATCCCAGGGAACACCATACAATAAATGAATGTAGCAAGGATATGGTGCTTACTGACACAAAATGTCATGATGATTACAGAAAACATTTAGAAATATTACGCAACTGGCTGTTTGCATGTGACAAACCCCAGAGCTGGACAAGAACAGGACTGGAGAGTGAAGAAGAAAAATGCTTCGAAAAAAGATGAAGCCAGATAAAGAAAAAAGCATCAAAGATTTTTTGTTTGGGTTTGTTGTGTCTACTTTCTTATTTTAGTCTGTTATTTTTATTCAATCAGCTTTTGAGGGGAAGCTGAATAAGATGTATTTCTTTTATCCTGTCTCACTAGCCCCATCACTGAAGAGACACATGTCTGAAGACCATATTTTGTCTGTTATCATCCTGTAATTTGTATACAGTCATGAAGCAACTTTCACAATGTTTAATATTTATACAGTATTTCACGTATAAATGTTTATAAAATATTAATATTGCATGAATATTTTACTTAATCTCATATTTATCTACCCTTGTCTTTCAAAAGACTTATAGCCCATTTTCAGGAACGCAACCCCTAATTGTAACATTGTGACTATGGGAAAATAGTCCAAACTATATGTGTTTTTTGAAGGGGTGCGTTATAAAAGTCGGAACTATCTGTACTAATAATTATTTATTCTGATTCTGGTAAATGACTACTCAAGTCAATGAAAAGGGTATTAAAAGTAAAATAAATTAATGGCCTGTAACGTCAAATAGTCAGAGGAAAACCTAGAAAAGGCTAATTTTTTACATAAGAAATCATTCAAATAAACTAAATACAGCTCAGAGCTCTTCAGTTAGAAACACTGTCACCTTTCATCCACTTTGATCTTGAGGCGGTTGCAGATGTTGTGTATATACTGGGAGTAGTGCTCCACATGGGTCATGTCATAGCCCGAGACAGTCACATTCACAACTCCATACTCTGTCTCAGTTCCTGGTTTGATCTGTTTCATCTGGAGCTTATCCTTCTTCTTCTTGGGCTGAAAGCAAAGACCACAGAGATGTCTGGTTCCATACACAGTGTCGCAAGTCCATGACATATTACATTAATCTCAACAACATGTATTTACTTACAAGGGCTTTAGTGCATGGCAAATTGTTTGGTGTACAATATTTGTACAATTATTTAAAGTTGCCATAGGGTAACTGAACTAAGAGTGCTTCTAGAAAAGATAAATGGAGACTTACCATATCTTTTGGCAATAGGTACTTGTATCGACCAATCCCATGGGTTGGCATGGATCTGTACTGTCTCTCATTAGCTGACAGAGTGCCTGTGGAAGACAGATGCCACCTATTGTTACATTATCAACCATGATTTTGTGCTCAAACACTGCAGTTTATTCTATTAAAACAGATATACTGGTTTAAAAATAACTCTCAGCAATACCACTGTAAAAACATTTTAATAAAACAATTCATTTCTGAAATAGCTTAACATAACTGAATATATAACTCTGACTCTACTTTAATTCTCATTTTAAACAAGGCAATTGGGAATATTAAAAATGCTGCCATGATCTTACCTAGAAGTGGGTGCTGCTTTAACAGTGAAGCCCTTAAGGATATATTGGAAAAACTGAAATGATCAAACATGCCATGAACCCTGTCACTGTAAACACTGAAGCCTTTTCAAACCAAAAATCAAAGGAAACTCTTCTCTACTTAAATGTTTATTAAAACATCTAAAATCTATACCATTACTGTGAAATAAGATTATATGTATAATAATGTACCATCTCCATGTAGATATATATTTTTAGTGTTTGCTTTCATAGTCTCTCAGAATACGAACTAAGATAACGGTTGTTTTCCAGTAATTCCTAAATTGAAAACTGCAGGTATTTTCAAAAGATCAGGCTGGTCTCCTGACCAAAAAGCCAAACTGGGTACATCATACATTACAGTCTAAGAAGATATATTTTTTAAAGTTGGCGCCTTAAACCGTCTGCATCTTATTAAGGATGATTATGACACACCGACCACTATATAACACATTCGATTTTACTCGTGTTATGTATTCTGACATATTTAATATCCAATTTGGATTGAACGCCGTCAAATAACCAGCATACTGACAAACCCATGCAAAATTGCTTCGTCCACGTTGACTTACCTAAATACTGATGCTGCCTGAACCAGTACACGTGAATGATGAGTGACGGAGAAGTGTAACTGATGAGAAAGTGAATAGGCTGTGTTAAGAGTTTTTTTTTTCCACATCAGAGGAGCATGACTGTTTCAACATTGTCTTAAACATAGTAAAATAAGTCCATAATCATTGTTGTGAACATCTATCTAAATTCAAACATTGCTGACTAGCATTTTAACATTCCACCACTGGGCTAACGTTAAAGCACAACTAGCGAGCTAAGTTAGCTAGCTAACTAGCTAATGACCTTCCCCTGAATCCCACCTAGTTATCTTACAAGCATATCTTCGATATTATGCATTATCAAATAATGCCTACCTTTGTAAGTAGATTATTCATTGTCCGATTAAGTTAAATTTTATGCTGTAATTAAATTATAGAAACGAAAGGCATGATCTGTTGTATTGTGTAATCCGACATTAGATGCGGGTGGACGAAGCTTCTACCAAGTCCGTCTACATAAAAGGAACTTCAGAAACCTATCCTCAATATTGGTTCCGCTTCCAGCAGCTATTCTGTTAAACAACTGTACGATTTTGTAAATATTGCCCGTACTGATCACTCTCAAGGCAATGACTCATTTTGGAAATAGGTGTACAGATTGTTCAAGTGCATCGCTTCAAAGCGAAGGCACTGCGCAAATCATATATATCTTTACGGTAACTTGATTATCGCATGTGTGCAATATTTAAATGACCAGAACTGCGTATCTCCTGCTGCAAACTCATGATCATGAATTTAGACATGTAAAGACTGTGTCAAGCCAGGTAGCTGTATATCGCCACTTGTGTTTACACATGCTCATCATATCAGGGCTCCAGACTGCGACCATTTTTTGAGAATGTGCGAGTTAAAATTTCACGTGGTCGCATTCGTGCTATAAATGAATAAATGTAGAAATACAGAAATAAATAAATAAATGTAGAGATGCATAAATAAATGTGGAAAAAAATGAATAAATAAATGTAGAAATGCAAAAATAAATAAATACATCTAAAAATACAGAAATAGCCTTGTTCATTCCCAACATGTATTTATTTTTAATTTATTTATTTATTTATGCTTATGTCGTTTTTTGTCCTCCATAACGAGAGGTCCCGACTCAGACACAACTGATGATGAGAGTGCAGTCTGCAGGGAGAGTGCAGGTGCAGGCAGGGAGACACCGACTGAGCCAGTGAAGAAGAAAAAGTACTTTCAACCACAATGGCTAACGCAGTACCCGTTGTTGCCGTATGAGGGAAACTTAATGTTCAGATTAAAATATTTTGCAAATATCAAGTCTCGAGTCACTGCCAATCTTTACATCAATGCAAAACTAGGGTATGCAGATTAAGACAACTATTCATCAGCATGCAAGCTCATTGATTAATACCATGCTGTACCAAAAAAAAGGGTGCGACCAAATCATGTGCTGGTGCGACCAACTGAGAGAGCTGGTAGCACCAGTGCTACCAGTGGAAAAGTTAGTCTCGAGCCCTGTCATATGGAAATTATGGCATAACATATAACGATTAAAGTGCTTGCCGCTAACCAGGATTTAAGCAATTGAAATCCCACGCCAGACTTGCTATGCAAGAACTGAAAACACATCCAACTGTCCTCAAGAAGTCGGATATGTACATTGTTATTGTCGAGATGTCCGGTGCAGAAGACGAGTCAAGGGCGGTTGACTAGCACCGACTGAACACTGAATAAAAAGTTGTACCGTTGTCTCAGACTTTCAGACATCATAACAATGACGTCACCACACCCAGACTCCTCCACTGACGTTTCAGTGTATGTACGCAGTCAGAGGAAACGTGGCGTCTGTATCGATCAACCGAACCCTGTATGGCTGTATCCCCGCCTCCTCGCGAAAATTACTAGACTCTTGGGGAGTGGAAGACGTCCGTTGTTAAAAGATAAATAAATAAGACCTGTATGTCACATTTAAGCAGCTGTGTTTGTTCTAGAAAAGAGCAAATATAGTTTGTGGTGGCAGTTCTTGGGAGACCCACAAAAAACCTTTGGTTTTTAAATACAGATGTTTGAATTTGTATTACTTTTAGAATTACAGTACTTTTAGATGTGAAATTAACTCTAATAAAACTTACTGTTTCGATTAAAAAAGGATACACCTTTAGCATATCTTGTCACATTGCAAAACAAGGACAGGAGTTCTGGAATTCTATACGTGCAACGACATTAGCCAGCAAGCTACAGCATCTCCGCTGCCAGTTCGTATGGCAACCGACTCGTACAGCAACTCAAATTCTCGAGTTGGATTGGTCGTTTTTACCCATCAGTCATGTCAGCGTGAATGAGAAGCTAGGTTGTAACTCGCTAGCCAGCTCATTAGAAATAGCACAGTCAGTGAAGTGTAGGAGGGTGAGAAAGCAAGCTAGCGATATCGGAGTCACAAAAAGTCAGTTTAACCGAGAGGTGTTTAAGCAAATCAAATCAGATTTGTGTTTTTCAGTCGCGTTCATCAGTTGCTAGCTGAATATTCCACTCTAAAAGGAGAGCTGATATTAACAGTGACCTAGCTAGCTACTTTTCATCCAAACTTTACAAAATAAAGTAGCTAGGATAGCTTTCCTCCTTATCCCTGGTTCTTGAATTGTTGGAGCCATGTCCACTGCAGGAGACTTCGGAAATCCGCTGAGGAAATTTAAATTGGTATTTCTGGGTGAACAGAGTGGTAAGTAGACTGAGGAGACTATCTGTTTTAGCTAAATGCATAGCTTGCTAGCTGACTTGGCTACGTTAGCTCGCTAGCGTTAGCATTGTTTTGGGGCGAGTCCCTTTAATCGGTATTCACCGACTCAGCCAACATGAGCGGCGTGGCGATGCGATTTTGTCGCAGTAATGAACTGAAAAAGTGCTAGATAGCCGACGTTTGATGGCTATGCCACCGCCACCTGCTGTGCTTAACGTTACAGTGACAACTTGTTGGCAGTGTTTTCTGTTGTTGACAATGCACCGACAGCTAGCTAGCTGTCGTGATGCTAAGGAATTTACCCAGCTAACGTTAGCCAGCTAGCTCATGGAATGATGTATAGTTTACTTGTCCAGCAAGCTGGTCATGTTTATCTCGTTTGTGTCGATCAAGCTGGTTTGATAGAAAACTAAGTTTGGCTAGTTAACCATGACATAATTAAAAACCAATATGATGACTAGTAAGCCAGATCCATAAACAACGTTAACAACAACGTATTCACATAAGATTGGTAGCTAGCGCGTTAACGTAAGAGTCTTACGTTAACTGCTGTTATCGATCTACCAGGTCGCCTGTTGGTTTGGCAGCTAGCTATCTTAAATCCTGTATTAGCTCCAACTTTATGTACTATCATATTAGTTAGCCAATGTTCCAACTAACGTTAGTTAATAAGGTAGACTGTATCCCTGTTGTCTTCCTTTTATGGAATTCCTGAAACCGATAACGTTGTTTGCCCTAGCTAGCCAGCTAATACGAACCTTCTGAATGAAATGCATTCATGTCGCTAACGTTACTGAACTAGCTAGCTAAGTTTCGAGATCAAAACCGAGTTTTCCAGGGACTTTATAGGCCAAATCGAGTCCAGGCGAATGCTCCTGTAGTGAGGCTAGCCTTTGCCTTTGTATGATCTCCACAGACCCTCTGATATCTGCTTGAGATAATGTGGATTTCGTTAAATATTGGCCAAATCTACTCAGACAGACAACCTCACATGGATATCTTTTAGCCCGCCTCTCCATATAGAACGCACCTGTAATGTCTGCGTTTTATTATTTGAATCAGATCTGATTCACATGTGTTCAGTATTTGAACACGACGAGAAAATGCATCCTAAAGGAGACGTTCTGTTATCCAAGGGTGTGTGTGTCGGTGAATTGTTATTGTCAGTGGAAATGGGGGCGTTGGGAATCGTCCAGTCGCTGTAGTCTGGCCTGGCCGACTGCTTGCATCTCACAGGTGAGGTAGATACCAACGACTCACGGTGCTATTCTCACTGTAGCGTGTTTGTCCTTCTAATTTTGATGTAACGACTTGTTTTTTTGAATTGACATGTCTTATCAATTGATATTGACATATCATTTTCATTCACTTCTAAGGGGGCCTGTGTATGTTTGTAAAAGTCATTGTAAACGTTGTGTTATGTCATTGGCGAGTGGTGAATATTGAGGATCGTTTTATTAAGGGTACAGAGATAAACGAGCAACCAATAATTTTCATCACTACGCTGCACTAAAAACGAAGTTACAACTGGGAATGGTATTTTCAACTGACTGTCATCTTGGACGTCGTCCTTCTGGGTAGGACTGTACTGCTAAGCATACGTTTGAGAGTTATTGTAATTAACGAGCCCCCTTATCCAGGGAAGTTAACAAAGTCATATTAGGTGGTACAAATTCAGAATACAAATAGGAGGAAGGATGTACAATGTTGAAATTGTGCATTTGTGCTCCATTTGACAAACTATGTTCGAGGATAAATAAAGAGTGAGTTCAAAAGGCAAAATATTGGATAACATTTCATAGGTACTGATGAGGGCTGAACGTTCTATAACCTGCAGTGCAAGATTGGCATTTCCCTTCAGAATTGATTTGAAGCATTATGCAACATCTGGCATTTTGTATGTAGTCCTGTCTTCATTTTGGACACACCCACACACTTATTCCCATTTGGCCAATATCAACGAAACCTGCGAGGATTATATCATGCCTTGAATGACAACTCAGGACTCCTGCCAGTGTTCTCAGAATGTCAGGTGTCCCTTGTTAAAAAATAAAAACTAAATCAGTGTTTGTAATGCTACTCACTCTGCAGCACCCCAGAATATAAAAACTTCGTTTAAGAGAGCCTGCAAGAAAAACAGAGGCAGTCTGTTTATTCATTAATTTATTGTCTATTTATTAAATGATAATACTGTAAATCAGAGTTATCCACAGGGTGCAATCCCAGGCACTGGTGGAAATGATAATGTCGGTATAGGCCTGAAATGCTTCCACATAGTGAGAGGTGTTCAAATATTTAATCTTCAGAGGTATTAAACAAGCCTATACATGAAAGGGCACATAATAAATAATGTCTAGATATATTTAGCACCCCATTGCCTCTTTTTCATGGCATTGGCTTCAGTAACAAATGTCTTAAGTCCCCACATGAAAGTGTTAAGCCTACTGCTGAAAATTCCTTCTGAAGTGTTAGAATATTATTTTTTTTAAATTGTTGCAACCAGGTGATTTGATTGTTTTTACATTAGATCACACAACAGTGTGTTTGGCTGCATGGCTGATTGTACGATTAGAATTAAGCTGGTTTAGATTTTTTTCCTACAGGTGGCCCAGTCTCTATATGCAAGTCAGTGCATTGTTGGCATTTGGCAGCCTTTTCCTGAGAAAATTGGTGCAACATAGGCTACTGTTTCAAGTAACATATTTTGCACTCCTGCCTGGAGATGGGTGCTTAATTTCTTGTTTACTGCTGGAGAGAAGTACCACCAGAAATTTGAGATGCATCCCCTCCTCAGATTGTAATGGAAACTATAGCTTGTCCACAGCCCTAATACAAATTGAAACCCTGAGAAGTAACTCTAGTTAATGTTGTAAGATTTGCATGCTGTTTCAACAGCATGGTGTTTGGAAAAATGCAGCATGTGGACCGGGCAACAAGGAAGGAAGGGCCTTATTGCTCAACACGGCAGAGCAGTGGAACTGATGCAGACCAGGACAAAAGATGCTATTGATTGGAGCATACAAAGGGCTGTGCAGAGTCATGCAGGGAGCCGCACTGCTCTCGTCCCCGCTCTGGAAGAAGTCTGTCGCCCTTAGGCCAATATCCTGAAAACATTGGTGCTGTCATTCATTTCACATGGTAGGGTGCATACTGTAATTCCTTTATAAAGAGGAAAATTGTTTACGGCACTGTTTGTGTTATGATGTGATATAAAATTAGATTGAGGTTTCGGTTGTTATGATAGTTCAACAGTAGTGATCAGTGTGTGGTGTAATTTTTGATATTTGATCAGGGTAACACATTAAGGTCAAGTGGGTTGAAGAGCCTGAGATCATAAATTGCTAGGAAGATCCTGTACTCTGTGTTCCTTCCTTCCCGCACTGAAGTGTGTTAGCTGCAAAGGCCTCAAAGAGTTCCTGTCCTGGCCGTTCTCCATCACTATAAAGCACTGAAAATTCATGAGCATGAAATATATTTTGATAATGGGTAATTTGTAGTTGCTGTAAATCTGCAGCAGTAGACATTTAAATTGGGACCAAAGAACTCGTACCATTCAGTAACTGAGACAGACCATGGCTGTGATGTCTTGAGTTAGTCATTTCAGGAATAGATGAAGTTTCCTTGATTGAAATGCATTATCACAATGTTTCCTTCTTCCTTGACCTCAGCATTGTATGGTTCACAGGGGGGCTGATTGGGAATGGATTTCAGAGCTTTTTTTTTTTTGCAAAGTTTTGTGTAAATTGGTACAATTGAATCAAAGATGATCTCATTTTATTTTTCAGAGGAAACACTTTCTTCACTGGAGAAAGGTCATATGGTTAAATGTGGTTTAACTCTTTGAGGAAAGCAAGGCAATCCCTATCATGCTTAGTGAAAGGATGCTTTTGATAATGTGGGCTGGTGGTACTGTACTGCTGGCTTGTGAAGCTCCAGAAAGAATAATGAAGACAAAAAGGCTTGCCTTAGACAGTTAAACGGTCGAGGCAAGAAATCACCTGCTAACCTAAATGTGGACAGCAGTGTGTTTATTTTCAATATAGGCAGTGAGCCTTAAATCCAGGCAACCCAGTAGGAATGTCCCATTCATAAAACCCAGCATTACAGTTTTGCTATAGCTATAACTCCCAAGGGCTTGGGTGAACCCTTGAAATCACCTGTACCAGCTATTGTATTGGCGGCTGCTATACTCACATAGTGTTGCTTAGATTTTTTTCAATTTCTCCTCTTGCTTATTTTTATTTGTCCCCTAGCAAATTTGTCATGGCGTCATTGGGAGGATGTTGAATCGGTTAGAATTGTACGCTCAAAGCAGGCCGATTGTTCCTGGTATAAACATTTTTGCTTGTGACGACAGGGTTCTGAGTCTACCATTTATATATGCAGGAAGTCCCAGCTGGGATCTGTGTTCTTTGCCTCAGCTGTTACTTTGCGCATCTCACTCTCTTGTCTCTCGCTCCAGCTCTCTTGCTTTCTCTGGCTCTAACAGTCTAGCTCTATCTCTTGCTGTCTCTGCCTCTAGCTCTATCTCTGTAGCTCTACCTGTCACCCTCTGTCACTCTAGTTCCCTCTATCTCACACCCTCTGCCAGCCTCTCTGTATCTAACCCACCTTCACCAGTGACCCTGTGACCTCTGATGTGCTGTGCTTTATGGGAAAATAAAAACAGAGGGAGGCAATATCGGGGAAGAGGGGATTAGCATATGCACGGATGAGAACCGGGGCATTGGGATGTGAGGATTAGGACCAGGATTGTAATGATTAATGAGGCAGAGGGAATGTGCGGGAGCTGTGTGCAGACACCAATGCCGGTGGATGGAATGTCCATGACTGGTGGAAAGGAGCACATGCCGGCTGCCTGCAGAGTGACAGTGGAGGGTCTTCAATGGTCTAACCCAGTTTCTCAGGATTCTTTTTACTTTTGGGAAGCCAATCCCCAGAAATCAAGTCAAATCAAGGAGTAGCCTACATTTTGCCTTTGCATCAACTGGAAAAGGATGATGCAAACAGAAGTTTTATTTTATTTTCCTTTTTTCATTTTCTCACCAATTTGGAATGGCCAATTCCCCGAATTCTGGAATGTCCAATTTGTTATCATTCGGTCCCATTGCACATTGCACCCCCAATGTCAATCCAGGAGAGCGTGGACAAGCACGTGCCCTCCTCCGAGACGCGTGATGTAAGCCGCTGCTTCTTTTCGCACTGCGGTCCACAAGCTAAGCTAGCACAGAGATGAGTCGGAGGAGGACATTTCATATGCAGCTTTGGCACGTGGCCACAGGCACCTGATTGACCGGGAGGGGTCGCTGTTGCTAATGGGACCAAAGCCCCTGCCGACGTACCCCACCCCTATCCCCGGCGGAAAGAAGCCAATGTGTTCTGCCTGTGAGCTCCCGGTCGCTGTCGGCTAGTGACACGGTCGGGTTCGAACCCGACTACACTCAGAACGAGTGCTTTTACAGGCTGAGCCACTCGGGAGCCCCCAGGAGTTTTATTTTTATGTTTTTAAATAGGATGCGAGGCTGTTTTAGTTCTGCCCCATGTTTTGTTGTAGTTCGCGCTGTTTTGAGGACACCCTGTCCCTTTCTGATACTGATTCAAGCAGCTTCTCGTTATGGTGTTTTGCTACAAATTAGGGAGGTGCGGTTTTTCTCATACTAACCTCCGTTCCGTGCACTCTTGATCAGTATATTCTGTGATGTTTGGCAATTAACCATTTCTCCCACTCTCCACCTCAGCTGCGCACTGCTAGTACTTTGATGTGGCTGTAGCACAGACCCTGTTTTTGCTTGGTTTTGGTTTTGGGACAGGAGCAGGGTGAAGTGCTAATTGCAGTGTGATTGAAATTGTTAATGTTAAGGTGCGCTGCGGGAGTGGGCTCTAATCTGAGAGGGGAGGAGGAATTTTGTTTGAAGTCCCCTTCCCTCTGGGGCTGGAATGCTGCAAAGCAGGATTTTCTCTCTGTCTGCAGTTTTTGTATAATTTCACAAAGGGGATTGTGGCACATTCTTTACAATAGAGGGAAGTCTTACTGGCTCTCTGCTTTTCTTTATTGTGCTTGAATTTGTACGTGTTATTCAGTTACTGTAGTTCAATTGCATGGTGGGGTATCGGTCCATGGTGTAATGTTGCACTTTTTATTTAGTTTTTCTTTCTTTCTTTCTTTGATGGATGTCTTCAACACTGAACCTCTGATCTTAACAAACTGAACTTGTCTTCTGAAAGCACTTTATGGCTTTTTCAAGTCCAGGCGGTTTGAACTGAATCCACCCCTGTCACTTTTTGATACTCTGATAACAACGTTCTGACATTGAGGTTGACTTTGATACCACAGCATTTGTTTGGAGCTTTTTTGTCACTGAGCAAAGCCAACCAGTCGTTACCCCAGGCAGGTTACATAGCCGGATTTGTATCATTCCCCGTCAGTACAAACGGCCGTGTCTCTTGGCGAGGAGCATGGCCTGCACCACAGGAAGCACTCAGAAGCAAAGTGAGTTCTGGTCTCTTCCCCCTTCATTGTGTCGCAGTGTCAGAGCTACAGTGCAGAACAGCAAAGGTAGTGGCCGTTCTCTGGCACAGACTGAAAACCCACCTGCAGACTCCCCTCTTGAACAGAATAGAATTAACATCCAGAATGCCACAGGTTCTTGATCGCTGACACCCTTTGTAAGTGCTGTTTTGGCACTTTCATCCAATTTTAATGTTTTAATTTTAATATTGTGTTTTGTCAGATTTGTTACAGACAATTTCAATGTCTGTCTTGCTCATCTAGCCTTGTTAGATGCACTAATCTGTAAGTTGTTCCAGATAAGGGTGTTTGCTAAATGACAAAATGAAAGATAAAAAAAACAACCACATCCTTATTGCCCCTCTCCGGTTTAAAAGTGCAAAGGTTTCTGCTTTTTCTGCATAGGTGTCTCTCGGGCTGTGTCACTGAAGTTGAACTGGAATGGGGGGGAAAACTATTCAGAGCAGGAGGGCGCCCCCCCAACCCCCCTCCCCCCCCCCCCCCCCCCCCCCGCCCCCACTCCCCTTTGGGTGGGCGGTGGGGGCTGCAGAGATGACAGATGCATTGTGGAGGATACTGGTGTCCCCTCTCAAGTCTCCTCTGTGCTGCAGCTGCTGCAGCTTGTGTAAGAAAATCCTTGACATTGCAGTCTGCCCGTCTGCCATTCCGAGGGGTAATGTCTGATTTCACGGTTGTGCCACCGATGGGGCTGTAAACTCAGAGACCGGCTTGCGGCGTAACCCTCGGCCGTGTACAGGGGCATTCTGGAGTTTTCTGAGGATGCAAGTGGGGGGGCGGGGTGCAAATCGCAGCAGGAGCAGGGGGACCAGCGCAGAGCAAAACAATGGAACTGGGGAGAGAGGTCCCGCTTAGGAATGCAACACAGGGGGAATGCTGGAGCTGCCGCAGAGCCAAACTTTTGGGAGACGGGAGAGGGAGGGGCCTGCAGGGAGAGCAGGCTGGGGGAAGGCCAATGGGTTCAAGGAAGAGTCATGAATGAAGTATACAAATAGTGTCAGCTGTTGTGGAGAGGCACACACTTGTCTATATTCACATAAAATATGGTGTGCACATTTAAATGCACTCTCATGCACTTGCATTCCTGCACAAATACACACTGGTACAATGATGTTTATAAACAGAATGGAGAAGAAACACCCACTTGAAGTGGCGAACACTGAGAAGAGACCTAAACCACATAAACACATTCCTGTCCAGCATTCCTTGCTCTCCTTCATAGTGTTCAGTTTAACAACAGTCACTGGGGCATGTGTGCCATTTTAACATCCCCACATCATACGTAGTAACATTGGGAAGAGGGTGCCACATCCCAGCACATTAAAGCAGTACAGCTTCAACTGTTGGGGTTCAGATATGTTTATGTTTTAGTGTGTGCTGTGCTTATGACCGAGAAAATGCCAAAATGTTTCCCATAATGCACTAGCATCTATGTACATCCAGTGGAGCTTCAGGGGTACGGGGCCTGAGGAGGTTTTTATTATTAGCACGCAGTGGACTCATCATGATGCGAACTCTTAAGCAAACACAGGCACTTGAGCTGAGCTGCAACCCTCATGGTGTCATGATGCCTGTTTTAGAGGCTCCCTCTGTCAAGGCAGACTGTCTGCCTGAATCCTGAATTGGCTCACAGCCGTCCCACTTCAAGCCTCATGCCTGGTTTCTGGTGATGGACGGAGACAATGTTTAGAGTGGGGAGCAGGGTACAAAAATACTTCCTCCGACTGGTTTCAGTAAATATCCAGCTGTATAAATTGACAGTGTGTAAGAGGAAACTGAAGCTGTGCAGGACTCCCTGGGTAAGGTCAACCTGAGGCAATAATGCAATGAGTATGCATAACGGTGGATCTGCGGACGCTGCTGTGCCCTTAAAAAGGGGGCAAGCTGCAGGTTCATAGTGGTGCTCAGACTAGTCAGCACTGTGAAAAGAGAAGGCTCTTGACTTGTGAAGTTAGGAAGGAGCAATAGATACATTTGACCTGAGAAGAGGGCAGATGCTGGCATACTCCGCACAGATACAATTACTGGCCACACCCTACCCAGTTTGGATGGAGTTTAAAAATCCCATGTTGAGAATAAAAATCCCATATTGACCAAGCCTGTTGGCCACATGCATGCAAGTGGGCTGTTGAAAAATCTGAAAGCCTGTCATGCACCTTCCAGGCTGCCATAAAGATTAGGTATTTTTGAAATCACTAAAAGTAAGTGTAAACGGGCCATTCTTATTGGCTCTTCTGTACGTCATGGTGCCCCATTTTTGTGTCACAAAGTGGTCATTCGGGGGAAGGGAGAATGGGGAAAAATGCTGGGAACTGTGACATTCTGTCTTTTGGTAGAAGCAGTTATCCAAGAAGGACTTACAAAGCAAAGGAACTTGATGCATTTATTCTGACCATCTTGGTCAATCTGTGACAGAATATACACGAAATTGAAGGAATGTGAATCACGCGCAAAACCTCAATGAATTCTTTTACGTTCACCTAGTTCTAGGCACATTGAACATTTTGGTAGAATATTGGTTTCTTTGGTTTCAGGTTTGTACAGATTTATTTCTGCATGAACATATTTTACTTCTTATGGCTTCAGAAATAGAGCAAAAACATTCACTGGCCTCAAATTGGACCATATCGCCCTTTAATATGCTCCGAGGTCAAGTCAGTTTGGCCTGGACCTGAATCAGTTTCTCTCTGATTTAATTTTTATGCAGTCATAAAAAGGGAGCAGGAAGTGCCTTGCCCTCCTACTCTTTAATACAGCATTTTTGATAACCTAACCTCGTGAACATGCGCATGTTGAAGCAGATGTGTTCTCCTGGCCTCTGCTTATATTCTTCTCCTTTGATTCTTAATCTGTGTGGGTCCTGATGCTCCAAGCTGTTTTCTATTGCTGCAGTTGATTTTCTTTTTTTTTTGAGGCACAATAGTGTCGGGCTGGTGTTACTGACAGTACTATGTACATGCCTTTAAATGCGAATTAGTCACAGTAAACATTGAACTGCTGGCTTTGAGCTGAGCAAGGGGTAGAAAGTGTGTGTGTGTGTGTGTGTGTGTGTGTGTTTTTTGGTTTGTTTGTTTTTTTTATTTTATTAATGTGAGGTCCTCCTGCACTGCAGTTGTGACTGGTGTAACACGACCAGGTTAGCCCAGAGTGAGAGATCCCCCAACCCTCTCAAATTCTACAGGTCATGGGGTACATGCTACTACCCTGCCTCTCTGTTGTTTAAATACCTTGGTTGAGAGATGGAGTTTGTTCTTAGGGTTTTTACTTTGTAATCCTACTTTGTAACATCCTCATTTGAGGATAACCAGAGATTCCAGGTGTTAAGATATTTAAATAGATTCTCTGCAATGTTTTAAGGTCTAATGCACTCTAAAGATAAAATTGCAACATTGAGACCATAAAACAAGATGCAAAAACAACAGGGAATGATGATGGTGATTAATTTTACATCTTTATACACATCTTGCCTGATGTGTGTGAATTGGCACCAACCAGCAATGTGGTGCATTTGCTGTAAATGACAGCACTTAAAGGAAGTGCGGAACATTCAGCAGGTCCATCCAACAATCAAAATGTGGCTTCAGTATGTGTTCTGAAAACATACTGAACATTCATATGCCCAACCCTGTAGTGTAAACAGGCCAAGCTCTAACAATTCAGAACAACCCGGCTGTTCTTGGAGTAGAGAAAAGGGAACGTATTTGGAAGCATACTGGTGCATCTAATGCTGCTCGATTTTTATAACGATGAAACCAGATATGAAATGATCTAAACATTTTAGGAAATACTTGGGACTGCTTAATTTGGTGTTGCAAAACTTGGATGTAGTTAAATTACTTTTCCCATCTATGTTTAGATGCATGCCACTTAGTGGTTTGTTATATACTTGTTAGTTAACATTTCCTGGAAAAGTGTTAACCTGCAAATGCTTGCATAGGCTCATAATTACACACTTGCAGTCTCAGTTTCTCATATCTTTCTGTATTCCCGCACTGTTAATTGACTCAGTCTGCAGCTGCAGGATACCTTCAGTGAAAGTGTGAACCCTGACACCCTTTTTTTGCAGGGGGTGTTTACTTTGCTTGTGCTACCTCTCAGCCTCATGCTGCTATCACAGCAGGTTGGCCTAGATAAGGATATCGTCTAAGAATATCCGGTACACGGGTTGGTGATTGTCTTTCGGCTTGGCGGTTTCTGAAAAATGACAGAAGGGTAGAATACAGGGCTCTGGAACTCGTTGAACATTTTTGTTTTTTAAAAAAAAAAAAAAAAAAAGCTTTCTGTTACCGGATTTGGAAATAGGATGAAAGCGGAGGTGGAGGCTAGTACTGAATGTTCTTCAATTGCCTAAGCATCAGAAATGACTGCTAACCACAGTTTTCTGTGCTGGTTCTGAAGGATATGGCTGATGTGGTGGGTGCAGGCCCCTTTGGTCTACCCACAGTTCAGTGCTGGTGCCTGTAATCAGGCCAAACAGCTGTCGGTGGAGGTAAAAACGCCCTGAAAGCTAATGGGCAGCAGGGCTGCAGTGCTGCTGCTCTCTGGCTGGGAGTGTTCAGTCTGGGGGAAGGGGGTGGAGTAAAGCAAAGTGTCTTGTCCTTTGGGTGCCCTGGGGTTCTGCCCAAGCCAGTTCACGCCTGACTGTGGAATGTGAAAGGTCCAGGTGTTCCCCTGGTGCTGTGATTGATCCCCTTTCCCTCCCCCAGTTCCATCAGACCAGTTCCACTTAAGATCGCTATCAGGGCCTGTTTCAAGGGCTTTCAGGTAAGCCCTCAGTCACAGTGAATATTTTTACGGTCTTTAGATACTCTCTCTTTTTTTTTTTTTGGCATGTGTTGAATATTGAAAAGTACTGCAGACTTTTTAAGTAATGTGAATGACTGCCTAGTGGCTGCAGTTTTGTGAGGATTCATCCATCTCTCTTTGCGGAAACCTGCCTGAAATTGTTATATTGTTATATCTGTCCACCTGCTCCTGGTCAGCATGTTTCCACTCTCAAAAGGTGTGGAGATGAGTGACCTCTCCTCATCCTCATGGGGACAGCAGAGTAGATATGCTGTAGAGAGGTGGGGTCATGCCTGTGCTTGCAATCAGTAAAAAACCTGTGATATTTTTTGTGTATCGTATTAGTTGCCCTATAGGCTGTAATTGTACAAATCTAATAGTACTGTGTCCTCAAACAGACCTTGCTCTCAGCTGAGAACTGTCTCATTGTGGAACTGTACATATCCTGTCCCCGTACTGTCGCTGTACTTGCTGTATGCACTTTTGTAAGTCGCTTTGGATAAAAGCGTCTGCTAAATAAATAAATGTAAATGTAAATGTAACTGTAAATAAATAAATACCTGTGCTCTTCATATACAATGGCTGATTTTCTTATCCTTCTTATGGAGTACTTCTGGAACCTTTATTACATTATTATGTCATGTCTCATGCTTACTTATTAAGCTCCATTTCTACAGGCGAGGCAGGCTCTGTGCTTTAAGGCCTCAGGGGTTGAATGTTATGGAACAGCATCACAACAAGGTAACATGTCCGTAGAATCCTCAGTTTTATAAACTGCTCGATTGTTATAGCTGCAAACATGTTATTTGCCCAAGTGGCTTATTGCAGACATTAAATATTACTTTGATTTAAACCCCTCATGATTAGGTAAGGAAAGAACACTTAAAGCTGCAACTCACTCCATCAAGGAGATTACTTCCATACAGTATATTCAAAACAGTGAGGCAGTACTGGGAATGTACTGGTGGTAGCCGCTGCAGTGGGATTATCTAGGTGATAATGGGTTATTCTGAGGGGGTGTGTGTGTGTGTGTGTCGGAGGTTTAAATGCAGTCGGGTGGTGGTGAGGGAGAAGCCCTCAGAGAAGCGTCAAGCACAGAGCCTTGTCTGTTATCTGTGTCTCACTCTCCTCGTATCTGGTGTTTTATTTTTGGGGCTGTGAGTGGTTTCTGTCTGGTCTGTTTCACGCCCTTCCCTGAAGGAGTGGGGTGACTGGAACAATGGTTTTTCTCCGGCGTGGTGTCCTGAGAAATGTTCCCCATCAGCAGCCTCCATTTTGCTGCACTTAAGTGTGTAGGGGCATGTGTGATGTTGGAAGGAGAGGAGGGAGGGTGACTAAAACTTATTGTGCAAAAGGGCTGAATCTAAAGCAGTTAGATTGCTCTGCTTCAATACATTTTTCATCTATGAGTGACTTATCACAAATATAATTTATGTGAAGCTGCTAATAAATGTCATTACTCTGTGGGGATATGTTAAGGAAGCTGTTTGCGATGCTGTTTGTCCTCTTCTTAAGCTGTAAGGTCAGTCTACAGCGGCATGGGTGTGTATGCTCATTGCTGTGTTCTGGGCTCAAAGAGAGCCATTTGCTATTCAGCTAAAGGATGTCCCTCTGTCTGAGTCCTTAGTATTCCCTATTAGACTGACTTCAGACTTCAAAGATTGGAGATAAGGGTTTAAATTAAGTTCTCCATCAGAACCGTTTGTTCCCTGACATTTCTCTGTAGGCCCTCTGATATTCACATTGACATTATGGGTGCAAAATTTTGCAGGAGCAGGAGACGGATGGTGTTTAGTACTTAACAGAGTGTTCTGTTTTGGAGTTAACGTTGGCAGCTCCTGTCTTGATGGAGATTGTGAAGCATCTGATTGTATGGCCTGTGTCATGGTCATAGTTGAGGTTTTCATCCTTTTGTCTTTTTTTTTTTTCAAATGAGATTCTTTGCCAGTGGATTGGTTTGATAGTGAGGAATTGCTGTGACCTGATCGTAATGATGAACTCTTCATCTTTCTAAATCATGATAGACTGGAGGAACACTTACTGTGATAAATAATGAACCAACTCGAATTTGCTTAAGACCTTATTAGGATGATTAGCAGACAGTAGTGATGTGGTTTTAGTAATAACCATATGACTCGAGCAGTTACATTTCCGGACAAAATTACTTGATAAATTTGATAGAGTGATGGTGCCAGAAAAAATTACTCACCCATCTTGTTGAGATTACTGATATTTGCCATTTGCTGTCACGTTCATAACAGTGTGTTTCATTTTCCTTTTAAAAAAAGTGCATTCTCAAATTGTAATACAACTGAGATTATAATGGGTGTGAGATTACGGTAAAGGTGTATCTTTCTGATTTGCTGTTGATGTTTGAGTAGTGTGAAGTAATGGTTACACAATGACCAGGGTGTGAGGGTTTTGGTCATCTCACCCTGTGTAGACCCTGCTTATACACAGGGCGTGTTTGCTCTGAGCCGCCATGTCATGCCCTCACGTCCTCAAAAGACCAGAGGGCCTCTAAGGGAAACATTTATACTGCGGATCTCCCATTAACGGTTTTTGTCCTGTTATGAAATATTTTTTTCCTGGATGAAAGGGTAGATGCTTGTATACTGTCAGAGGAAGTCTCATTAATTGTTTGGAGATGGAGGAACGATTTTACCAGACTGTTACATTACATTACATTACTTCATTTAGCAGACGCTCTTACCCAGACCGACTTCTATATAAGTGCATCACTGTTGGTGGAACTTTTGTTGCCCCCTTTTAAAAAAACTGTGCTGATATATTTGCATTTTTTTTCTTTTGTACCCAGTTTGTATTATCTGATTTAAAAATGAGCAGGTGCTGAGCTGGTGAGCCACTCTGTACCTTCCCTCTGAGTAGCAAAAGGCTCAACATCCTCTTGTCCAGCACAGCGAGGCCGCCAACAGCTGCGGTGACACAGCAAAAACCAGGGAGCGACGAGGCGTAAAGTGAACAGTTGCAGGCGGTGGTGTGCGTCTGAGAGGGTGGTATGCAGAGGAGCTGGAATCCTTTGACACTCGTTCCCAACCACCCTCCAACTTCCCGGATCTTTTTCCTTCAGAGTGTGTGGTTAGGGTGCCACTCTTGGGTGGGTGTGTGTGTGTGTGTGTGTGTGTTTGGGGGGGTGATCTCAGCAGAATGCCAGCTTGTTTCTATAGCAGGTGGCCTCTGCGGAGAAATTCCCAGCATTCCTTCAGGAGGCGGGCATGTGGTCTGTAGTGATACGGAGGTGTTATTTCACTTCAATAAGTGTGTTCAGCCTGTTCTGGGTGGCAAAACAGATAACACACTTGCATTGCAAAATTACTCGGTATGTCAATGAAAGGTTTGCCTGCGTCTGATTGTAAGGCTATGTAAACATGCCATGAGGGGACCACCTCCAGAAGCACTGGAATTGTCAGGAATATAGTATATTATTATAGTATATTATAAGTATGTGTATATGTATGCACATATTGAACAGGTGAAACAAAACCAGGTTAAACAGATTTGTCAGTGGAATTACGTTCCAGAAGTACCATTAGCAGCACATTGAAGATACAACCTTTCAGTTTGTTGGGATCACATGAAACTCAGTCAGGAAATATGGTGGAGGCTGAAATATCCTCTTTCCAGCTCCCTTCTGAACAGTAGGTATGGCTGCTTCACTTACGCCTCTCTCCTCTGTCAGCTAAGAAATCGGTAAATATGTGCTATTTTTTTATCTTCATGAAGACAGAACGGCATTAAACATTCATTGAATGGAAAAGGAGGAGACTGTTTGTTTGGATGTAAATAAGCCGTTTCTAGATTTGACTGATTCTGATTTGATTCAGGTCAGAGGGGCAGGGTTTTGTAAAAATAGAAGAGAGTCTTCATTAGTAGCATTCTCCATTACAGGGAGAATCTACCAGACCTCGCAGGACTTTTGTCATGTATTTTGATCTATTTTGATCTTTTGATTGCTTCCTCTTAACATTGAAACATACTGGTTGGGTACCTGGTGTTGTCGGTAGCTTTTGTATGTAACGTAAAAGACTTAACTGACAGCTGTGTCCATCAAAGAAAAGTACATATAAAATGATTATCAAGTGTTTTCCAGTTAATAATAAGGTTAATCTTGTTTAGGAAGGATGCATGTGCGGCGGACTGGCTTTCCTACCACACTGGTTTCACATCTCTCTCCTCTCTAACACCCTGAGTGGGTTCCAAAAGCAGTATCAGTGAAATATTAAGCAATAACCTGATGCATTCAGAGCACTCATCCCCAGTAATGAATTAGTCATCGTTTTGCCAAAGATAGTGGTACCGTATGGCGTTTCACTCACTGCTACTCAGAAAGATGATACAAGAATGGGAGACATCATCTGCAGAAAAGCTTTAATTTCATTTGTTGTTTTTCCATCAGTACTGTTATACATCTAGGCCTGAACCTATGTAAAGTAACAGTAAGCCTAATTTGCTAATGTACCATCTCCTCCTCTTTTCCAGTTGGGAAGACTTCGTTGATCACCAGGTTCATGTACGACAGCTTTGACAACACCTACCAGGTGAGTCCAGGCTCGGCACATTCAGGGTCAGGGTTGTCCCTTGGCACGTTCCTTCAGAGAACATGGGTTATTTGCAGCACACCTTAGTTGTAGGGGAAGCAGGGCCTCTCCTCTTGAGAAGGGCTCCCTTTAGTTTTTTCCTTCATTTATATTCATACTGTTCCAGTAATTGAAATATTGGAATTTGAAATTCAGATCTTTTAGTTTGGAATTGAGCTTAGTTCTTGTAGTCTCCTATGGTCACTTAGCAGGTCTGTGGACTAACTTTTTACTCTTTTTGCTTTACAGTAAGCCGTAACTCAGAGTAGTTTCTCCACTCCATCTGAAGTGTGGTGTGTCAGAATGGACAGGGAGGGGTGAAATGGCAATGTTTTTCACCCGCTTACTTGAGTCCTCTTTCTTTCTCCCTTTCTTTGTCCCTTTCTTCCCCATCAGGCTACAATAGGAATTGATTTTTTGTCAAAAACGATGTATCTTGAAGACAGAACAGTAAGTTGCCCCTTTTTTGTCTTGTCCGTCTGCAATGTGAGCTACCTGCAGTGTACCAGAATGAAAAAATGTGTGTTGTGAACAACAAAAACATATTTAACCCTAAAGAAAAAAATGAAATGAAATGAAATGAAAAAAAAACTTGTGATTGAAAAAGCTGCTTAAATGTATATGGATTAGAGTGTCTGCTAAATGACAATAATATCAGGTGTACATGTTGGATACTTTAGTGGTCTCCTGGGTTAGCATGGTAAACCATTTTTTGAAGAAAATCAATATTTTGTCAGGGAAATTCATGTTGTGCTATGTGTGTATTGTTTGTTTCCAGATCTCTTATCTTTTAATAATGGAATGAAAAGCATATGATAATTGCCATATTGTCATTGGCTATTACACTATTCCAGTATTAGTCTGTATTTGAATGTTTAGAGTGTGAAAGTATCTTTTCCTGGAATACTATATTTGGAGTATGTCAGTATTCCCAATAAGAGAACTCTATGTGAAACTTTGCTATTACATATGATATCTGTGTGGAATAATGAGCTATTACATGGGGTGTCAGGGCATGTAAACAACTTATCCTGAATATGTCTTGTATTTGGGTTATTTGACTTAAATGAACAAGTCTTTTGATAGACTTACAAATTTTGGGTGGAGGGTGACATGAAGATTGAGTTACTGTCAAACTGACAACTGCTGTTACTTTTTATGGAAACATGTTTAGCTGGCAGTAAGCATCATTAGAGCAATTTATCACATTAATTTAGCACAACACATTTATGAAATGAGATTAATCAAAATGCAGAGGAAAGAAAATTATTCATATGTGTCAAGCCCAACTCCCTGGAGAAGATAAGGGGGACATGCTTTCTGATTATAATAAAGTCCTCCAGCAGTGGGAGGCAAGATGGGAGTGTGGGCACCATCTGTGCCTCTAATGTTTTGAGGGTTGCAATGGGCTCTTTTTAATTAAATGTTTAATTATAAGGGAAACCATTTGGACTTGGACTGTTTGTATACCCCAAAGTGTTCAGTGACAGCATAGTGCTACAAACATCTACATAGCTGCCCAAGTTGTGTACACAAGGCTAATGATGCTATACATTGCAAATTGTATGTAGACACTCACAAATATGACATGATCCTCCAAGCATGCAGCAAGACACATTATTCACAGTACTTTGATTTTCTTGTGACTCCGAATATTAGCAGTTACATTTTTAGTGCATAAGAACAGTATTTTTTTAATAAGATTATTCAGAATACTGTGCATAGGTAAACATGTCTAATAAAAAAGTTTAAAGAAAAAACGGTGGGTTATCGTAGTTTTCAGAAAAAGTCTTCAATCAATGCTGAGGTCTCTTGACAAATAAAGTTAACATGCTATTTGTTCCTCCATTTCCCCCTTCAGTTTTAAGACTCACAAATCTTTGTACTCTCTGGTCTTCTGGGGCTCCCTGTGCTATCTGGTGGATGATGGGAAAATACGGGCAGTCCCGCTGTTTTGGGGGCAGTGGCCTCTATATCACTTCCACCTATTAGGCTCTTCTTGCTCTGAGAGCACCCCCCCCCTCCACTACCACCGCCATAATCTGTCATCCTTTTCTCTTATTGTGCTCTTATTGTCTACCTCTGTTCCTGTTCTTTTCATTCACCAGGTCAGACCTGAACCTGTGTATAATGCCCCTGAACAACACACATGCACACACATGCACAGCAGAGATGGAGTACTATGTGGACCACGTAAATGACCACATAAATACAGTCTGCGACTGGGTCTGTACACATTGACTCAGATGAAATTAAAGGTCTTGCCACTGTGTCCTAAATCTCAACAGCATTACTGTGCTCAAGACAGAGTACTATTACCTTTATTAGAAGGTATAGTGGGTTGGAGTATCTGAATTATCTTTAATTTCATTGATCTCCTAAGGATAGTCTATAGCAACAGAAGAATACAAACTGCAGTAAGTGATGACACATTTTATATTTGATTAGCTGTTGTTTATATTGAATTCAATTAACTAAATGTTTTATTTGGTAGCAAAAATCTTTTTACTGTGTTTGACTTAGTTGTCGCCTATTTCATCACTGCATTATTTTATTGACAGACAAAAAATAAATTTCTGTGGCTGGATGTAGCAACTTTCATGTTGTAAAAATTGCTCAAAACAAAATCTCTTTTAGACTTAATGATTATTTCTTGTGTTATGATGGTTAAATAGATCGTCTTCATCCTGGATCTCTGGCTTGTCTTGCCTCGTTGAGGATCATCTTGGTCCAGATCCAGGGTGGGGACTTGAGAAGTCATGTCATGACTCCATCTCTGAAACACGTGCATATACACACACTCACACTCACACGCACACAGGCTCTGCATGCCTTTTCATGTTTCTGTTGATTTTTAATTGTTTGTTTTAATTTCAGCATGCTCGTATGCTGTTTAGACTTTCATTGTATCGTGTTTTGTTTTGTTTCTGTGTTCACTTCCTTTTTCCTTTTTTTTTTTCCTTTCTTTTCTTTTTTTTTTTTTTTTTTTTTTTTGTTTATTTTTCATTCCCCCCCATCCCGCACAGATTAGGTTGCAGCTCTGGGACACTGCGGGTCAGGAACGCTTCCGTAGCCTCATTCCCAGTTACATCCGCGACTCCGCCGCCGCCGTCGTAGTTTACGACATCACAAGTAGGTACCCCTACCCTTCTCGCTCGCTCTCTGCCCCGGGGTCTCACCGCTGCCTCTTCCTCTCCCCCCCACCCCACCCCCCCTTCCCACTCTGCTCCTCTGGTGTTGCCTGATTGGCCAGGTGCGACTGCAGCTGTGGGACACAGCAGGACAGGAGCGGTTCAGGAGTCTGATTCCTAGCTACATACGTGACTCCACTGTGGCAGTGGTTGTCTATGACATCACAAGTGAGTGGGGCTCCCATCGATGTTGGTGTTCATGCTACAAAAAGAAAAAAAAAATCTGTCTTCTCGCCCCTGGCTTTTATGCTAATTCTTTATTTCTCTTTGTTTATTGTTCTTTGTCATATTTTTTACTTTGATTCTTGCCTTTATTTGCTGACCCCGCCCAATTCCCCCATTTACGCGGTGGGGTTTATATGTAAGCGTTGTGCATTTCCTTTTGGTGTGTCTTATTTCTGTGTTTCAGGCAAAATTCTAGGATTTTTTTTCTGGATGGCACAAAAAATTAAATGTGCTGTTACATTCTCACATGATGGTTGCATGCACTTCCTCCAACCATAAACAATGTAACATTAATATATATTTTTTTTCTTGAATGGGTTTTCAAATGAGACTGTAGATTCTGAAGTACTGATGTGCATTGCTGCAATAGAGTTATCCCTTCTTTAGGAGAGGCTTACGGTGATAGGGGGACAAGAGAGTGCAGGCCCAACGCAAAGAGTAAAGGTTTTCAGTAGTGTTTTTTCAAGTGTGTTCTTTGTCATTAAAGTCAAAAAAGTGAGTGGGAGTGTGTGGAAGGTGCCATTCTTTTTGCCATTTTTTTGTATGTCCAGAATTTAAGCCTTCAGCAGTAAATTCACAAGAGCAGTTTTCTCTTTGCATCTCATTGTAATCACCATCAAACTTCTTTGAGGCACTATTTACAGTATTCCGAGAAAAATAAATTCATTGCACGTTAATTTGGTACGTACAAGCTCAAGGTTATGGCTGCATAGCAAAGCATTGCACACTGACCACTAAATAGGACTTTTTCTGATTGTAGTGGCTGCAGATATAATGATGTGTTGCATGTAGTAGAAAAGTGGGAACCCGTAATCCCCCATCCCCTTCAGGTCATTTTAGACATGATCAGTTTGTCTTTATTCCAAATATTTGTATGAAATGTGGATTGTGAGGTTTATAGTCTTCAAATTAGTGTTATTTTTTAATTTTCATGAATTGCTGGATGTGAAAGAGTAAACATAAAAAATAGCTAGTGGCTTTTGAGGTGTCTTCCTCTAGCCTGTTTGTCCATAGCGATTCTGTGTGGTCTGCATTGGGACGGAGAAAAGGAGGAAACGGTCATTGATTCGCCCATCTGATGTGCCGATTGAGAGAAACTGAAAACATTGCACTTCAGTGCTGCCGCTGTACATTTCAGTGCTTCAGGCAAATCAATGATAATCTGTTTGGAGTGGTTAAAAGGGAGGTTCCCTTACTGCCAGATCAAAGATACACAAATGTTTGCTTAGTGGTTTTTGCAGGGAAAAACACAAATAGTTGTTGAAATGGCCCTTAGTGTGGTATCCATCCATTGTACATCTTTTTGTGTTTTTTTCCCCACCACTTGGGTTTTGATGCCTGGCTTTTTATGCCACAGAAGTGTTTAACAAAAAAGATAAAAGGACATCTTAAGTAAGCAATATAAGTGAACTAACGTTCTGGTTGTGCAGCACTGAATCCTTTATTATAGGTTTAAAATGTGTTTGTTCATGTGGAGCTATAGGTGTGTTGGCGTGGTCAAAGCTACATCAGTCACTCTTTGATCTATATGCGCTCTGCTGTAACTTCTGGTATTTGTGTGCCATTTGAAAGCGGCCATCTGTGGATTGTGCACCTTATTAAAGTTCTTTGCAGCTCTTCACTTTTTGCCACTGTCCATCTACACAGCAAGTTTGGTTTTCCTGCTCCAATCTCTTATCCTCTCCCTGCCCATATTACGTTTCTTCAATGTAGCCGCAGCATCAAGGGAGCGTTTTATGTTACATGTTGTTGTTGCCATTTTTCAAACACCCTTATTGGGTGTTTTTTTTTCTTTCCAGAGGGTGTAGTCATGGTAGTTGCTAACTGTGCCATTTTCATGATAATGTGGTTTATCACTTGACAGTCTGGTAAATGCACTGTTGCTTAAACTGTGCTGGTTGTTTCTCCCCTTTCTATCAGATGTAAACTCTTTCCAGCAAACCACAAAGTGGATCGATGATGTCAGAACAGAGAGAGGAAGCGACGTCATCATCATGCTGGTGGGCAACAAGACGGATCTTGCAGACAAAAGGTACAGCGTCACTGTGAAGCATCAAGGAGGCGTCAGCCAGTAACATTGGCAGTGTCTGTATTTTGGGTATAGGCCCAGAGTCTGACTCATAACCTCTGCTGTCTATATTTTAAGGTCTTATTTGCGTATAACTAGTGTTCCGGTTTGGAACAGTTTGACGGTAGTCTCTTAGTCTCCTGGTGCTTTTCCACATCGCCCACGTCATTGCTGTGAAGTAGGGCAGCATTAACATGTCTGTAACACCCACTTATCCACCAGCGCCTCTGTTTGACAGCCATGTAAGATGGTCGGCCTCTCAAATAACACTTGTTGAGATGCCTGATTCAGTCCTCCCACCGGCAACTTTTCAATTCAGTTGTTGTTAAGGTTACTTGGAAAATGAAACTGGAATGTGGCAAGGAAGCTACACCTGAAAGTGCACAAGCACATTTCACTGATAAAAAATGTGTTTAGTGCTGCAGTGATTATTCATACTATTCAAATTGACCAGAAAAAAATGCATTGATTAGATTTATATCTTTTGAACCATGAACAGAATTTTAAAATGGTAGACATTCTCATCTCATAGAATTCTCATTTCATGCCCTTTGTTATATATGTTTTGTTATACCGTACTTACCTTACTTTCAAGTTAATCACTGTCAGATTTCAGTGAAGTATTTTTCCAGAGAAATTTAACTTGTCGAACAAAACATCTTTCTTGTCTATTATTAGTTCTCTATAATACAATGTTTTTATAATACAAGGACACATTCATTACCCATAGCACATAGCACATAGCTAACTAGCAGATTAAGCTAGTGTTTTGCCAGCACACTTGTTAGCTGGGATGTAACCACACATTTCAGAAACATATCTAGCATTCTATCTGTGCTGTAAAAATAGCATAGAGGAAAATGACAAAGTCATCATGTTGTGCTCTAGCTCAAGTGAACAAGAGACTGTTGACAGGAAATTAAAAATGTCTGCAAATGACTTGCTTTTTTGATCTCACTCACAATAATGCTTAAAACCTTGAGCACATTTTCCTGTTTTAGGCCTTAACATTACTTTTCCTGGCTGATGATGTCCAGTTTGTCCACACTGTACTGTTCCTTAGTGGTTGTTGCACATAAATGCCTCCTTGGTTCTTGTTTTACTGAGCTTTACCGTCTCTTGCTTGAAGTTGGTGCTTTGCTACAGCTGGTTAGCAAAAATTGGGAGACCCGATGATTCTGTTTCCAGTGGTGTGTTCATATAGTGTGTGTGTGTCTGCGTGTCTGATGCCCGCCATATGTATTCACACCCCAGACTACATGTGAACAAAAAAACCTGCTATAAAATGTACAGATTGCTTAAAAATGAATGCAGCAGTTTAGTTATGTAATATTTAGGTACGTGCTTATGGCATTTTGGTATGTACTACCCCTTCTAACGCTCTCATTTGCTACAGGCAAGTATCAATCGAGGAGGGCGAGAGGAAAGCCAAAGAGCTGAATGTAATGTTTATTGAGACTAGTGCTAAAGCAGGATACAATGTTAAACAGGTAAGTCTGCGATGAAATCACACGCTCCAGATTCTGTTCACTGCTGCCGCCGCTCACCTCTAAAGGACAGTGTTACAGCCTGAGCAGTTAGAGAAGCAGCTACATTATGCCCAAGTTTTCCTCATCCTCATGGCGCATCCTTCTGTTGTGACTCATCTTTACATATGTACTGTTAGGTTTTTAATGAAATGTGAAGTCTGATGAGACTAAGAGGAGTCATGCATCACAACTCCGTATGGTGCACCTGTTCTAATAAGCAGAAACGGCGACCACAGTAGGCCAATCTCAGGGTCACATTAAATACAAATTCTGACCCAGCTGTTAATTATTTTATTTCGACTTATTAAGCACAGGTTGAATTGGGTTCAGTCAGCCATCCACGTGACAGCTTTGACAGAATTAATGCCAAAGTAACACTGGATGTCTCTGATGATCTCAGAGAATCTGAACGTTGTAAGCTATTCATTTGAAAGACAGGAGTGAAGAGTGTAAATCCTCTGGGCACTCTAACTGTGCTTTAGACAATGGCACAAGCAGCAGTGGACAGATGAAACGGTGCGTGTGTCCTTTCAGTGTTAAAAGTTTACATTTTTGTTTTTCTTTCCTGTCGTGTTTTTTGTTGTGTGTGTGTACGCGTGTATGTGTGCGTGTGTGTGCGTGGGTGTGGTCTGTCTTGCCTCCCACCACAGACAGATTACCACTGAGGAAGGAGAGCAGAGAGCGAAAGAGCTGAGTGTTCTGTTTATCGAAACGAGCGCAAAGACAGGCTACAATGTGAAACAGGTAGAGCGCATGGCTGCCGCGGGCAGCGGTGTGGTAGTGAAGAGGCGGGGTTTCACTCTGTCGCCCTGGCAACAGCATTTACTCCTCTGACGGCTTCTCTCACACACACACGTGTGTGGGAAAGGGGGTTGGCATTCTCAAGGGCTCGCTTTTGTGGCAGAACTTTTGTCCACCTGCTGATAATCATAAATCATAATCCATACCTGAAACCAACTTGACAAGAGGTGCTCATTCTATCCTGATGTTGAAAAATGCTCATGATGTGAAAGTGGGTGGGTCAAAGTTTTGATTTAATCCTGCCCTTTATTTTGATTGGAATTTAATTTTGCAGTGTTTGTTAGTTGTACTTATCATTTAATGTCTAAAATCTGCATGACATTCAGTATTTAGACCCAGCTTCAATCAACCACAAAGCACATGTCCTTAATTAAAAAAAAAAAAAAACGTATTACATTAATTTGCACAAAATGAGTTCGGCTGTTGCTGAGTTTAGTAAAACATGTTGACTAGGCAACTAGGAAGTAACACTTTCTTAAATTTTGTTCAATATTAAGGGCAAAATGCTTTATGGTTAGATTGTCAGGCTCATTCATCAGTGGTTGCTGGGCTTATGGTAATGGTAAATACATTGGATTGAGTATGTTGCTGTGAAATCACTGACCACATTAATGATTTGAGACATGCTGTTCCTTGTTTGGTGTGTGCGTGTGTATTTCTGTGTGAGTACTGACTATGTTACCACACTGTGTTACCACTTGCTTTTTACTGTAAATATGACACTGCAGTCACTTAATCATATCATAACAAATTTCCATATACCAGCCATTTACCAGAGGTAATGTGAATTATTATGAACATTATTGTAGCATTGTAGAATTTGTTGCATACCTGAAAGACAGATTCATACACAATATTAGCCTAACTGTAGACCAAGCAAACCCCCAGTTTTTCAAGGTTATTTTGCTAAAGTGGGATTGTTTAGCATTTTCTAGTTTAGCAATTTCTAGACCAACTTGTCCCAAGACCTGTCAATGAGTTTATCTAAACCCATTGCATTTCTCAGAACTTCTGATTTTTTGAGCTACACCCAAGGTGTTATATGAAGTGAGACATTTCTCTCTAAAGTACTCAGACTTGCCTTTTCATTAGAGTGGAATCAGGTTGATTTCATGGACAGGTTTAACTTTTGAGGACTTTTCTTTGTTCCCCTGCAGCTTTTCCGACGTGTTGCAGCCGCCCTGCCCGGGATGGAGAGCACTCAGGACAAGAGCAGGGAAGACAGTATCCTTTCACTGCGGGAGCCTTTTGATGTAATGCTGTCCTTCACTGATATGTTTACATCTGGAGACTGGAACTACCTTTCACGCGAACTCAACTGTAACCGTATTACCCTCCTGATTGCAACTGCACAGCAAGGCCTGAGTTTCTGGATAGTTTGAAGCTCGAAAGAACATCTCTAGATTGTTCATATTTATGCAGAGGGCACAGCAGTGGTGATTCCCAACACTGTCACAATTCACATAGCTTCTCAGAACTGTGGTTTATTTGGTTATGGTCCAGACCAGACCACTGCTTGAGAAGCATTGTGCATCAAAAAAAGCTCTTGGAGAGTCCTGTCTGGACAGATGTCCATAAAATGCCAAACTGTTAAGTTATAGTATTAATACGCAGCCATGGCTGGACAAAATGTGCCTTTGAGAGCATTAAAGCAGTCGGAACTCAGGTTAGACATCCAGAATTGCTGCTTTGCTGCATTCATTTGAGAGGATACTCTGTGATCAGTTTGAATTTTAAATATAAACAGATTGTGCTTGTTTTAAGCCTTAAAGTTAAAATGGGTTTATAGCTCAAACTCTGCCTCTGGTGCTTATTACTTAAAGCAGCCTGTGGAAAAACGGGCAAGACACTTCAGCATGCACGAAAACAACCCACTGTGAACTATTATTTATGTATTTGTGGTGAAATGGCAAGTCAGAGAAGTCTTCATTTGGCTTTATAATTGTATTAAAAATCTGACCACATTCTGGCCACATTCTCTCCAGTAAAAAAAAAAAATATATATTCTTGACTCGACTGTAGTCTCTGTATTGTGAACTTATGTAATGCGTTACTGCCATTCTTATTCCAGCAAATGCTGACTGAGATTAAAATAGTCACACTTCAGTTGAATTAAAGTCAGCCATGAGTTGTAGAAAGTCAGATTTCTGTCAAGTTTGCCCATACTGGCAATACATGAGCAGTGAAGCTTCGTATCCGGAAACAGAGATTCCATCTGCACTTATATTTGTTTTTGGCTAAACAATGAAGTCTCCTTGTATTTTAGCCGTTTATGGAAGTTCTGAGGTTCAGCTCTAGCTCTTACCCAGTTCCAGCTCCTTTATGCTTTGATGAAGTTAGCACCACACATTGGAATATACTGGTCGTTTACAGGACCTTCCTTTCCGTGTTCCCTATGGTCCTTAACCATCCATCTCAGTGATTGACATAAAACTGGAGAAGCCCCCAGAACAGCCAGTCAGCGAAGGAGGCTGCTCCTGTTAATGCTGGGCTTATAGCTCCATCTCTCGCTCACCTTCACTCCACCTCCTCTCTTTCTCTCTTTCTCTCTGCTCTCTCTCTCTCTCTCTTTCATCCAGCACCACTGCTTCTCTTCCACCCCCATCAGCTACAGTGTCGGCATCAGATTACTGTTGCAGCCGGAAAGAAAAGAACACTAGTGTGTCTGTGTCCGTTGTTGTTTCGCTAACTCACTGAAAAGACCTTAAAGATTTACAAGCACAATGTGGATGTGAATGTTTTATTTTTTTTTTTTTCCTGATTGTTTGCTCTCTTTTTCTTTTTGGTGTACTTTCACCTCCGGGTTGGTTACACTATTCCAACAGATTTCAAAAGTTAGATTTTTTTTTTTTTTTTTTGAAATGCACTGTATTTCAAGTTTTTGTTAACCTTTTGTAAAATCCTGATGTTGATATACTGATAGTATACTGCCCTGTGTAAGTTAATGGATCACTTAAAAATCTCTGAACAAATTATCCTATCCTTTTTACTGTACTGGAATAGTGTTGGGGATTTGTTGGATGAACACTCTGTTCTGAAGGTTTGATATTCTGAACGAACGTTGGTAAGATGAGGTGGTAAGTAGAGGTGTTCTGGTACCAAGCAGTGCTTTCTCATGGAGATGGTGAAAGTTGAACCTTAGCAGAGATTGCTATCCTTTATCCTGCAATTTACTGAATTAAATTGAGTAATTAAGAGAACTTGTAGGGCAGCAGTAGTTGATCTCTCAATTAAACTCAAAAGTAAAGTTGTTGGGAACGGGAGATTATAGAGTATTTGAATCAATTTGATACCTTCTTTTAACCAAATTAGGAACTTTAATCATACTGCAAATCAACTTTCTGTGATCAGGATCTAGTGGAAGAATGACCACCTTGGCTGCCATTTTCGATTGTATCTTGTGTAAACTATGTAGTCTTTTTTAAGGATCGCATTTGAGTAGATTAAATATATGGGTGTGAGTATTGTAGCTAATGAGAAAGCTTTGTAAATTTAGGGAAGTGTCATATTCAATAAATGACTAGACCTACTTAAAATATATGCAGACATAACTTTTTTTAAAGCATTAATTCTTATAGGGCTTCCAATGGTTTGGTTTTTGCTAGCTTTGTAAAGTTTAACATTGTAATATCAGCTTTAGCAGGGAGGTCTTTCTTTTGTTAACAAGAAATATTTAACATGTTCATTCGATCAAGTATTTTCTGTTATTTATTTCTACTGGATCTTTTTTTTTATCATTGTTATAATTATTCTAAACTGCAAATATATTTGTCTCTTTAATATTAAAGTTCCATATCCTGACACCCAAAAATCCTTGAATCTTTGCCCCTCTCCCAACACCAGATTTAACCCGATAAGTGATACAGTGCAATCAATGTTTTCTGGAAACATAATCTACAATGGTTTTAGTTACTGTACCTCTAGGTTGTTTTTTCTTTTATTTGAATTATTTTAAATGAAACATAAAATGTCACTGCTATGTGCTGCCCTGCAGACAAGCTCCTATTTTTGCACTGCTAGACTCCATTGTGGCACAGCTGTGTCTGTTTCAGCCATGATAAATATCTGTATTTAGTAACTATGGAAAATAGCTTTTTTGGTTAAATAAAAGTGAATTAAAAGCCTGGTTGAGGGGTTGCCCAGATGACCGGTCGCCTTGCTTTTGTGATTTCTATTGCTGTACAGTGTAATGTATGTTTGTTAATTAATCCTGAAAAGGAAAGGAAAATATTTGTTGTCCATAAACAGCATTTGCATGTAAAAGTTGTGCTTTCTCTGCCCACTCCAGCTTGTGACAACCACATTCTCATAAAGATCCTTAAAACAACATGTATGGTCATTTATGAAATCAAAATAAAAGGAATACATTTCAGTACTTTAACAAAATTTATTAAATTAAAAAAATAATAACTGCCCCTTTTATGTGTCATTATAGGTTGAGATGGATGAAATACTGGTATACTGTGTTGGTATTGATATTCTTTTCTGCATATACTGGTATATTGATACATAATACAAACATTGATACTCCTATTTTTCCATATATAGAGATTCTTGATTGTGCTTCACCAGATAAAAGACAGAAATGTCCTAAATATTCCACATTTCTAAATGGGTAAACCTGGATTGTTGTAGCAGCACCAGTTTGTTTACACATACTGTCACATCATTGGGTTATGTACTCAGCAAGGAGGTTTGGGCTGACAGGACAGTTGGCTATCAATGATGATTAGGGAAATTTAAAGTTCTACCAAGTGAAATGGCTTATTGACGTGTTTGCATAAGAAGAGTGAAAAGCTGTTTTGACTTCAGTCATCATTTTAAAAAGTCTGTTTTAAAGAATTAACATGACGTTTTGAAATGCAGAATTAAAAGTGGCATAACTCGAACCAGTTGGCATTCGTGTAGTATTTACACATTCAAACATGAATGATGTGCTGAAACTGATTGTGTGAATGATTTCTTTTCATAAATGGAAAAGTAAGCTATGCCTCTCAATAAGAATACTCAGCTCTGAGAGAAGTCTTCCTGCGTCTCTTGAAAATTTGCTTCATTCCCTTATTCCCCTATCGTTTGACTTTTCAGCTTTTCACAATGACTCCATATCGGTTATCTATATAGAATGTGATTCAAGACCTTAAAATAGCTTGATAGTTGAGCATGAAAATCTGTTGTGCTGACGTCTTTTTCAGCATTCTTTTCACTGGACTCCAGCCTTACACAGCAGCTATTTCAAACATGCTGATGACCAGGGCTCAATGGAAGAACTTGAAGTTCCGCCCACAGTCAGTGCGGTATTCACGCACCATCTGTCAAGTATGCTGAGTAAATTAGCCCACTATTTTTGTCCCACATACCGCATACTAATAGATAATGTGTGTTATCATCATCACCTTACGCATTGTCTGCTATTCACTGACTGCATTACCAGTGAGGATATCAGTTTTTTATTGCGTTTGCAGGTTTGAGGTGACATCCTCCCAACAGATAAATCCTCTTTGTGTCCTTATAGTCTGAAATAATTCTAATTTCGGTACAAAAATGCCAAGTTATGGAGATCCATGCTTCATAAGTCTTTCACATTTACAAAAATAGCCAAAATGTGCCATTCAGAATATTGCAGTTTCAAGCAAAATACTTTGTGTAAAAATGTGCAAGTTACAAATCCTAATGTAATTTTCATATATTCTCTACTATGGTTGCCTATATAGATTTTTGGAAAAATGGGTCATGCTCAGCCTATTGATACCAGCATTGGCCCCAACTGAAAACCAACTTTTTTGCTACGATACCTCATGCACACACTGGAATTACTATTCCAAATGAATAGTACCATAGAGTTCTATCCTTTCTAGTATAACTCTCTGCTTTATCATTTAAGCACATGGGGAAACAGTGGTCTTTCAAAGTTATATTATGATGTAAAATTGGGAAGTCTTATGATGTGATATTAGAAAGCATGTGTCATGCTGGGCAGCCACAGAGTTGAAGCTTGGCATTACAGATATAAGCACTAGACAATATTGACAAACACGCCCATCCTGTCTAGGCTGTTGTCTTGTGTAGCATATTTGAATTTATTGTATCTGAAGCAGACATTACTGGAAAGAAAAGTGGATTTGGTAGCATCCTTTGAAATAGTGCATGTTTAGTGTGTGTGGAATGTCATTTTTGCAAATTTGGTGTTTGTTTTTCTTATGGATCACATGTAGAAATGTGGGACAGTGAAGCTTTTTTTACAATCTCAAATTGCCCACTAGAGGGAGCCTGCACAGAAATGAGTTGAAGGAAAACCATGCACCTCAGCAGAGAGTCAATGAAGCAGTCAGAGTAGGGTGAGATCTATACAGAGACTGGAGCTGAAAGGAAAGACAGCATGAAGGAAGATGTTAAGGGGGGGACGGATGATAAGGGAATGTAGGACAGATGGGAAGTTGGAGGTTGCTGTTCATAGATAGCCATGCTAGAGCATGCAGAAGCTCTGCCTGTGACCTTGAAGGTAATGGAGGAATGGAAAAAGAGGGCAGAGAAACCAGCTGTGAGATTTCTCATTTTTTAGTTTCATTAGAGGGCTGTATAGGAATTTCTAATTATAATTTGTGTATGTCCTACCGCATTTGTTGAAAACTAGCATAATGAGAGCAGTCAGTATGCAAGGGCCTATAATGGTTAATTGACTCAGTTCACTACAGAACACCACACCATTGATCAAATGAATGCATAAGCATTAAGTGTCCTCAGATATTAACGCATTTATTCAAGAATGAATAAGACAACAAAGTAGTGGTTAGAGTAGGAAGTCATTAGTTCAGATCTAAATTTTTAAGGTGATGGAACTTCAGTTCTGAAGTATATCTATTTTACTATATGTGTTGGTAAAAGACAACAATAATCAGCAGTAGTGACAGATGAGGTAGGTATGTCTTTCCTACACAGTGTCATAATTTCTGCCTGTTGATCTGGTGACAGTATTTTAGAAGCAGTTTCTGATTTCACATTGCCACCACCTATGTGAGTTCCCGTCCTTGTATGTTGAATATGTACTTCTACCAAACAAATTGTGCTGTGCAGTCAGGAAATGTATGTACTTTGTCTCCCTCTAGTGTTTTCCCCCTGCACCTCTGGTTGATGACCATTGTAATGCTCATGATGGACAATCAGTGCACCAAAGGGCAGCCCATTAATCAGCTCTTGAGTTAATTGCCTCTTTTTATTCAGCACATGTATTTTTGCCTACAGATCTGTGAAATACATGACATGTACTTTATGCGAGCAATAGCAGGAAGCCAGTGGAGTGAGATGATGAGGGGTGTATGACTTGTCTACAACCTCCCTAAACATAGTCAAGTCGTGCAGCTGCATTCTGGAGTAGCTGCAGGGGTCTGATAGCACAGGCAGGAAGACAAGCAAAGAGGGAGTTGCAGTTAAAATCTAATGCTGTGAATACATTTCTTATGAGTAGCACTGTAGCATTGTGGTAAGGACCACAGCTTGTAACTGAAACGATCGATTCCCCTGCTTGGACACTGCTGATGACCCCTTGGGCAAGGTACTTAACCCAGAATTGGCCCAGTACATATCCAGCTGCATAAATGGGTAACAAGATTTGTAACCTTTGTAAGTACAGTAGCTCTGGATAAGTATGTCTGCAAAAATGCCAATAATGTAATTTAATGTAATTTAATCTACATAGTCATAGAAGGACAGTTGGTAATGAAAATTGACCAATAAATTGAAATACACTGGTAATGTGTACCCATGTTCAACAAGGTAAACACAGCTAGATCCTTCTGTTCATTCTGTACTTTATTCAACACCTCATAGAAGCTGTTCTGGTGTTTATTACAGTGATCTATACTGTTCGTATACATGAAACCTTATCTTTACTCTTATTGTTACTTTTTTGTCAATATAGATTTATTTCTTTGGACAAACATTTTTAAAGGCCATATTGTTTACTGATCGACCAAATGAACAAAAGTAGATGCAATTGAGATAAGATTGCAGCATTATACTTCAATACCACATTATTAGAAGTCATGCTTTACAAAGTTTACTCCTTTACAAACAAGCTTTGGACAGTCTGACATTCAGAAATATATATTAAATGACACATTCAGTCGAAAGTAGTAAAGTATGACCTTTCTGCTTAAGTTCAAGCCAAGCTTTATTTTATCTTTTTTATCTTTACAACAATCACAGCTTTACATTGAATGTAAATAAATAATAAATAATTAAATAAATGAAATAAATAGGAAAATAAACAGATTAAATAAATAGGAAAAATCGGTTAGTATGTTTTATTTATCACAGAGGTGTAATCTGAAGCCATAGCTCCATGTATTTCTATGGACTACCTGCTTGAATTTACACAAAAACTCACATTCTACCAACCCCAGGCAACTGGAAGAATGAATGTAGCAGTTTTTACAATTTGATGGAAGGTGGATTGTTTGTATTTTATGTAACTGGTTAGAAAGGAGAGTGCTTATGCTAGGCATTATCTCCACTGACCTGTTGAAAATCCAGAACATTTTGCAAAACATTGTTTCATTGCTTATTAAACAGGTGGGTTTGCAGTCTGAAACACGCTACATCTTTACAGTGAAATATAGAGAACGCATCTTTATATTTCTTTACATATAATTAAAATTATATATATAATACAGGTTCCTGCTAGCCATACTCAGCCACACCATGTGTCTCACAAATATTACATTTTCATACATCAGATACAAACCAGTAGCAGTAAGCATGAAAAAATACCTTGGAAATGAAAAGCACATTGTATTACCTTCAGCAGATTTCCATACAAAGTCATATACTAAGGCAAGGTTTAGTCGCCACACTCTACATAACAATTTTGGACTTTTTTCCTTTATTTTTTTTCATATATTTCTCATAAGTATTGGTCATCAACTATGAATTTTACATCTCTGTACAGTGTATACATATTTGGTTCTTCATCAACATGTGCAAAATGATGCGCCTTCTTATGATGCCCAGCCACAATCACTAACTACAGGTTGAATCCAAATATTTGTTGAAAAGAGCCCAAATCCTCTGTCATGGAGCAGCGATCAGCACCACATGGACCCTAAGCAATTTATGATCTCTTATCAGCAGTGGACTTGAATGTATTTTCCAACCGTTTTTCTTAAATCAATCAAATCAAATGAAGCTTGATTAAAAAATACAACACAATATGAGTGTGCGAAGCCAGCAGTGGTGAGCCCTACAGAGCCTAGATGTTTTCCCAGCACTGTGTTTCAGCTTGTAACTGCAGCTGGCTGGAGAAGGACTTCCAGAACAGCAGCCAGTGAGTCCCTCTCAGCAGAAGCAGAAGGGCATCCACAGGAGAGACCGTAGCGCCGCCCCAGTGGCCATGCCCGCCAGCAGACCTAGAGCCACCTGATGCCCCACTCCCTCCCACGGGTCACGGTGGATCAGGACATGGTGGGTGCCTGTATTCAGAGAAAGAGAGAGGAAGTTCTTTCCTAATATCTGATTTTTGCAAATATGGTGTCATCGATTGTACAGATCTTAAATAAAACTGGACTGAAATGGTCTCGGAGTGTTTTTAACCTCAAATTGTGCAAACATATGAGTCATTCCCTTTGTTAAATTGCAAATGGAAAATGAGAAAGACCCTCAGCTGTTTAATCACACAGCTGTGAAGTGCTGGTTTTACCTGCTCCATTGCCGTGGTAACCTGGGCTGACGTAAACCGCATTATGACTGTCCACAGCCACAAACTGATAATTGTCATCATACGGATCATATGTGTACACCTGACAGACAGAAACGAGACAGTAAAAATGAATAATTTGTTATCCAGGTGATGGGCATGTTTATTGTTGAAAAATCTGTATGATTAAAAAACAGACTTGTGAATTTGTCAGATATGCATTTTTATTTGTGCTAATGTTATGAATTACTGTATGCATGATAATGTTGGGGATATCATGTATATACTGCTATTGATTACATTTCCACATTCAAAATGGTGTGTTACATTTCTGTGAAGAGTTGTCATTTGCATTATTTACATATATCGTCATAATATTTTATGTGTATACATGTGTATGTAGAGTTGTTGTTAATGGTACTTCTGAGAGAGTACTGATATAATTGCATTTCTTTTTCTGCTCTGTTGATAACACCCTTTCTGTATGTGTGTAAGAAAGAGGCTTTTATTTATTTATTTATGTTTTTCTACTCCAAGTCAATACATCTATGATTTAATCTTCAGAATCAATCTGTACTTGCCCACACCTGGTCATCAACCACCAACTATAAGTTGCAGTTTATATATACAGAATGCCCCACCCATTCCTGAACTGCACACACATATATACACATGAATATATATACCTAAGCCTCCTACCCCATACCCTGTGCCACCTGAAGAAATGAAAAATAGTAACTTAGGAGAAACACTCACTGGGTTTCTTTTGGCTTCCATAATTGTCAGTTTCCATGCCCTGTGAACAAGAATTCCAAATCAGGCTATAACAAAACAGATGAGAAATAAAAAGAGGAATATGTTATCAATGAGGTAAAGAAAGCAAGATAGCTGAAGACTAGACTCACAATGCCTCATCCTCACTGTTAGCGCACATGACCACAGTGGATCCATCTCTCAGATACAGTACCAACAGGTTCTCCCTGGGATGGCCATCTGGAGGGGTTATACCTGCAACAGCGCATACAGCATACAGGCCAGTTTTATGCAGAGTTCTGGATATTGACTGATGCAACCTTTATTCCATTCTCAGCAACTGAACTCAGTAGCTCCTTCAAAGTGATTGTTGGCTTCTCTGTGGCTTCCCTCACAAGTCGTCTTCTTGCTTGGATGCTGAGTTTTGAGGGACAGCCTTTTCTAGGCAGTCCCTGAATGGTGAGATGCAACTTCCACTTCCTGATTTTAGATCCAATAGTGCTCACTGAGAAATCCAAACACTTGGATATTATTTTGTACTCTTTTCCTAATTTATGCATTTATATTACTTATGAATGCAGATTAGAATACAGAAGATACAATACAATAGAATACAATGCTCTTTAGTATACTTAACACCTCAGATGCACAGCCTGACCAATGATCCTTAAACAGAGTGGGGTGTTTATCCAGAAAATGTATCATTTACTTTAATTGTTCACCGATAGAGGCCAATAGTAAGGCAACTGTGTCATAATCATCAGCATAAACTTGGAGCTTCCAGAGCACAGGGGTTGAATGGTTGTACAGTTTATTGTACATTAAATTGCACTATATCTCCACCTGCAAACAGCCCATGCATTACATTGCATTACACCTGCACCTACATGCATTACATTGGATTATGTGTCTGTGTACACACAGCACGTACATCACATTGCATGACATCTCCACCCACACACAGTGCATACATCACACTGCATTATAATGCCACCCACAAACAGTACAAATATTAAACTGCGTTATACCTCCACCTACATACAGCACAGACCACTTGTTTGAGTTGGTTACATGATGGATTAATTCTATCTAGACCAAGCCAATATAAGACTACACAAACAAAGCCCTTGTGTTTCATCTGATGATTATAACTATGTGAAAACAATAACCTTTAAACTACAATATATTATTAACAATGGTTTTATTCACATGCTTTGTTTATTAGTAGGCATTGCATACATTCACTACTCTTTCGTATACATGAATACATCAATCTTTTAGCTGGATTGTAGTTGATTTGGCTCCTCCCATACAAACTAAAAATCAGTGGTTCCTTGCAGCATCTGCAAAAAAAAACTTGTGTGGAGAAGCAAACAGTGTGCCTAGCCAACATCACAGTGTTCAAGAACATAATATTCTGCGCTTGGGCATAAACTACAGCAGCAGCACTGCTACTTTGAGTTTGAGTTTGAATTTCAAACTGCCTGGAGCTGTAGTATGCAATTTTGGAAATTCACACACTGTTGGTTTATTGCCCTGTCTGCGCCTTGTATCTGCTGTGCCAATTTTCAAAATAAATTCCTCAGTTTTACTGTAGGTTTACTGAACTCTCACTTTCAAACCATTGAATAGATTCTTGCCATGCATGCCAATCAGAGATAGCTGTGTCTCTAAACCTTTCAAGTCCTTCAGTAATGTTTTCAGCTCTGTTAATGCCGATGTTTGGTAAATATCCATCTTCACCTCCTCAAAGCTTGCATAAAAATGCATGAATTTAGAAGAGTCCATTACAGCTGAGTACAAGGTGCCCTGTCCAGTTTTACATGGCTCGGATGGCAGCTTTTTCGGTAGAGAGCAACATTTCTTTGCAGTTGTGTCTCTAAGGAAATTATTTGGCCTTATTTCGCTAGCATGGACTGAGATGTGGGTATTACAAGTCAGATGTACTGAATTTGGCAATAAACTCCACAGAACAATACTTAACCATACAGCTTGAATTATCTGAGACAATTCCAGTCATGTTTCCACAATCCACTTTAATGCATTTAAACATTTCAGGATGCCTTCTGCCACTGTGGAGTAACAAAATATATATATACAGAATATACAGTTTTTTTACATCTGTAGACTCAACAGTAACTACAGATGAACTGTCAGGTGTTTTGATCAGCTCTTGGTTTTGTTAATGTGCATATCGGATTTGTGTGGTTTATGCTCCTTTCAAAGCTGACCAGTTGTTGCAACTGCCCTGCCTCTTGTCACATGCCTGTTCAGAAATGCATGCAAGGGAATATTTGCGCTAACAATGACCTCTGTCAGTATGTAAAATGATGCCACCATCTCATTTTTTATCAAAGAGCTGCTTAAGCTCAAGCTCTTCATAATGTTTTCCTTAATTGCATGATTTATTGCATTCCTGGGCTGGTTACCTGATGATTGCTGAGATTAGAGTGTCTACAGTGACACCTTGAGGATAACAATTGAAATACAGTTTAAAATGCCTCACAAGTCACGTACCACAGAAAATTAATGTGAATGATTGTGACCTTCATTGTAAAAGAGCTTCTTACCAGCGCACTCTAGTCCAGTCTTCACAGAGACGCATCTGCTCTTGAGGCTCACTCTGGTCTCATAGTCACGACGTGTATCACTTTTGTAGCAGACAAGGTTCCCATCAATCCAGAGGTCAAACCAGTTCAGCTTCCAGCGTTTGAAGACAGAGCCTGGATGGTCAGGGGGTTGGGAAGGAGACAGTGTAGTAAGCAGTGAAAAGTTTGAAGATGCTATACAATTCTCAATTAAGACCGATATTATGCTGGTGTATGAGGTGTAGAGGCAATAGGCAGCAACGGAGAGGGCTGGAACAGGCCATTTTGTGCCATCACTTCTAGCCTAGCTCTAGAACTTCCAACATACGACATGCAGAAGTGGGTATTCATAACAACCATACTTAAGGCTGCTCTAACTTGCTTATGTCAAGACATTTTCTCAATTATAAGACATGAAAATTTCCTACGATAACCATTTTGTATGATATGCAAATTAGTATGCATTTTTTGCCTTGATTCGGGGGCAAGAATATGCTTTTTTGGCTAATGTATCTTGAAATGTATGATTTTTGGGTTGATAAACAATCAAATGTTGTGCAACATTGTCACCAAAAGCACACGGCTTTGTTTGCAGTAAGACCTTTCATATTTGGATGGATCTTTCCAAATCAGTCAAATTTCTGCCTGGATTTTCTAGCTTCCTGATGAGTCCAGCTTTTTTTATTTCAGCTTCAAAATTCAAAGTTTTTCATCTGTGTTGTTAATTGTTATCTTACAATACTGAAAATTACATAAAAACAAGCCAATGATTAAAACAGAGACAGCAGTGGTTATTAAGAAAAAGATTGTGTTAGCTAATATATTTAAAGTTATATGGGACATACTCAAACACAAAGAGCTGCTGCTCTAAATGAAAAGGTAAATGTTTTCAGTTCTTTGCTTAAAAATTGTTTACATAATCCCAGCTGCTGTCTGCCTCTTGAATGCAAGTTTATATGTCATTTTCACTCTTACAAGATAATAATAAGATAATAATGATAATAACGTTTCAATTTTTTCTGCTTTCAACACATATGTGACGGAGTACCGTCACTACGGTTGAGTATGCGCTCTGACTGCTATACCAATGAGCCTGGCTCTTTGGTGTCGGGGTCATAGTGGCATGGTTGGTACCCCGCAGACCTTCAAGGCCGGGTGGGGTTACTGCTTTCGCCCTTCACTACAACATAACACTTTCAACACATTTAGTAGCCAAGAGGGCTTGGCTACTAAAGAATTTCATCATGCGTGGTGAGGAAATACCTCAATACACAATAATAATGGGGATGGCATCCTAAAACAGTCATTAAGCTGACACTTTTAAATGAAAGTTAAATATGCTGGGAAAGTGCTACTGTATGTCACCAACCACAACCAACAGACGAACAAATAGCATAGGGAGAAATGTTAGTCTGGGCTGGTTATATGAACCATATAGTGGCATATTATGTGGATTTATAATGGCCATGATGAAGAACAGCTGAAAATATTTTCCAGGTCTGAGTATAGCACATTACTGTTTTTTTACAACTACATTATTCAGTTAGCACGTGCCTTTACCCACACCAATTAACATTACATATATTATAACAGTACATATATTAAAGGAATTGAATGGTAAAATAGATAAAATATTGTTCATAATGGAACTGAAATGGCATTGTATAACATAATAATACAATCAGAATAGTGTTATGCATTAGTGCCGTTGGAAAGTGGACAGCAAAATGAGCCAAATTAGAAGCACAAGGCAAGGCAATCACAAGGTGCCTCAGTAAACAGTGATTTCTAGTCTTAAGGATGTTAGAGCTACGTGAGAAGAGAGTTTAGATTCAAGCGTACAAGAGGCAGACTGAGAAGGTGGGTTTTCTGTTTACACCAGAACATGGCTGGTGACTGTTTTCTGGCACATATTGTATTGTTAGTTTGCTCTACCACTGGGAGTCAACAGCACTGAGGAGACACAACTGTGTAGGATGTGTGGGAGAAACTAAAATAGTCATACATAAATAACTTGCTAGCCATAATGAACATGATTGATTTTAATATAGCACTGCCTGACTAGCCTCCCTTTCTTCTTTGCTCAAAGTTTCTGTATGCTTTCTGTATTGACTTAAGGTCGTAACCCCATGTGATCCCACAGTTCATTAGAAAAATAACAAGTGTATAATTATCGGCTCTCCTCCTATAAATGGGCACTATACCAGCTAATTACCTCAATAACAAGCACTGATGTCATCAGGTTTGTAGTCAGACACGTTTCTGATAAACAAGGTTTTCTCTGAGGTCCTGCCATATGTTGTTACACAAACAAATTAAAGTAATAACTAAGTGTCAGTCATGTATTCATTCCCTGCTAAATTTATGTTTCAGGTTTTAAATTCAGTTGTTGAAATCATACTCTTATTTCGTTCATAATGATAATCAATGAGGATTCATTATTACCGCCATTATCACAATATGTTTTCACACCGGAATTGCACTGCTCCCAGCTCAGTGTGCATCAGCATTTAATTAGTCTTCTAAGTATTCCAGCTGCATGTGGACGTGGGGTCATGTCAAAACAGGATAATGGTTTCTGTCTCAGGAGAAAGTAGGATGCTTTAGATTGCATGAAAATAAAACATAGCATGCTGATTTTGCTGAATTGAATCAAAGGTGAAAAAAATGAAAGGTGAATTTCACCTTGCAAATACTTCCAATGAAATGTTTTATGAGTGTCCTTTGCTGCAAAACTTGTTTCACACAGAATGAAATTATGGGTAATGACTGGGGAATTGTTCCCATAATGCAGCCCTTAGGTGCAAAGTTCTTGATCTGTAGCAGACACACAATGTGTCTTCAAACCAACACTTCTTTAGACAACATATGTAAATACACATAGAGCGATGAAAACAAAAGGAGCACATCAAAATTAACACAAGATTGTGCCATGTTTTTCATTCTTCCATTTTGTAATTGCCAATTGTTCATTAACAAGTCCAACAATTTCCTGTGAAGTTGTTGTGTTATTTATTTCTGGAAAGTTATGTTCAAACTCATACTTGAGCTTGAAATGCTGCTTTCTTGTACTGGGGAAAAAAAGATAATCAAAAAAATGTATCCAAGCTGACATCAAAGCTATATTTAGGGTGCCAGGTTTGGCCTCACAGATTTTATTGGACATATGACAAGAACCATGCAAATACATTAACTTCTTTCGTAATGCAGTGATGATTTGCATAGATCTACATAGATCAACAGACACCCTGCGCTATTTAAATTGATCTTTTTTCCCCATTAATTTCTCAACACACATGTAAAGGGCTCTTTTTTCCTCATTGGCTGACATCTGTGGTGAGTCATTTTCTATCAACAGCATTAATCACTGTCTGAGAACGATTATAGAATGACAGCTTAAGGATTTGAGTTTCATAACTTTAATAACTAACACTCCAGAAACATCTTTGAAATCTATGGTGAGGGGTGTTCTGGGGACTATCAAAATTTGTTTTCTTTTTTTTATTGTACCCTATTTTGACATGGTTGACAGTTAACATGGTGTTCACCCCACAGATGCACAAGACAAAGCTGAAAACAACACTAATAGCCTCCTCACACTGCTGTACAAAATGTACCAGCTATGGTGCCCTAACTATTTGGCGTCTTTTGAAATTCATATCACAAGTACGTCTTATACTGAGACACTGACTGCACATTCCTTTGCTCTGACAATGTGGTTTGCTTCGGATTGTTTAACCGAGGCAATGTTGTAAATCATGCCACAATGAGAGCAATTGCATTATTTCAGCAACCAGAATCATCTGTTTTGTCTCTATTATCACCTGTGTTTATTTATCCTTGCAGTCTTCTATACTTCTGTCTGTTGATTTTATCAGTCTGAAATACCATCCCAATCATGCCCAATTTCCTGAGAAACGCTGTGATCAAAAGATGAAAGCAATACATCACACTGTTGTGCGGTGTTTCTTAAAACGGGAAGTAATTCAAAACAAAGCCCTGCACCCACCTAAGTCTGTTGATCATCACATGCATAATCTTACTGTGAAGGTTATTCATGTTCCATCAAAGTATAAAATCTCTGGTCATGCTGAGTTTATAATTTGTGATTAGCAGTCGAGTTGATCTAATGTTTTGATCTAATCCTGGCCTCAGTCTTCAGTAGAAATCTGTGGGAGATCTGTAAGCTCTAAATCCTGTCCACTATCTACACCTGAGTGTGGAACAATAAAAATAGATGCTCACTTTGTCTCCAGAGCCAGCCGGATTTCATCAGAGCCATGGTGAAGGTCAAAGCTGCGTTGTGCAGCCGTGTCTGAGGAGACGGACAGAGAGGTCCCAGGAAGTGCCGCTGAATTGTCTCAGTTTGCGGACCTCCGACAACTGTCTGCCCAGGATTCTGCCCGACTCAGCTGGGGGGAGGGACCTGAGGCTCTTTATTTTTACTTGGCCTACCTTGAGGCAATATCCTTTTAATCCGAGAGACAGGGCGTTGACGTGTCTGGTAATTCTAGATTAGTGGCCCACACTGGCTGGTCGAGCCAAGCCCCCACTCATCTGTCCCTCCTCCTTGCTTGAGGAAGACACGTGGTCCTACTGCCTGTCTTGGCCTCCTCTCTGCAAATGAAATATTACACATGATCCTGGTGTTTATTAATCCCACACCTAGCAATCCAGCAGAGCATAAACTCTGACACGGCTGCTGTATTTATTATTAATGGCAATACTAAGAAAAAAGGGTAAGGGCAGGATTGCAGATCAGGGGTGTAGATGGTAGCATGGACATGAGGTCAGGGGAGCAACGTGGTGCAATTATAATAATGTGAGACTGAATTTCACCTCCATGGGTCTATGAATGGGCCTTTTTAGCAATGCCATTTTTAAGTAAGCAGAAATGTTCCTGTCGCAAAGTAGAGAGACTACATGCCTTGCAATGGTAAGAGAAAATTATTACTATAATTATGGCAGTTACCATCCATGATGGTAGGAAGTTCATAAGTGAAAGTATATAATGGTATATTTTTGTATTTATGGCTTTGTTGTAGATATGATCCTTATGTAGAGGTCTTTTCCCAAATTTGTTATTATACAACCATCCATCTTTGATCTACACAAGATGGAGTCACAATTTTAGTGTCATTTTAAATCTGTTGGGGGTACCCTGATGCATTTGTAGGAGATGATGTTTGTTGAAAATGTTTTATTTTTAAATTTCAAAGGTATGACTAGTGTAATGCTATAATATGAGCATTTCAGAGTGGTACCTTTTGTAATTTTAATGAGAAAATTACTCAAATTATTATTATCAGGATTTTTCACTAAATAAAATTTGTCAGTGCGAATTGAATTCCTGTTTCACATAGTGCAGATGCTTGTTCCATTAGTATGGATATCAGTGGGTATGTTATTAGAACGATAGCCCTCAGGCCATATGTTGGCATTTCTAACTCCTTTGCAATGAGAAAGTAGCTACAAATTCTTCATCAATTGAATGCGATGCAAATGAGTGCATATGATTGGTAGAACAAACAATCAAGCTCCCTAACATCTCCATTCTGGTATCACAATTTCTAGTTCAAAGATAAAGAGATGGTCTTGCAGACAAATTGGTGAAACCTTAACATCAACTACAAAAAACTCCAGAGAGGGGCTTATTACTCACTAATTAAGCTAAGCAATTGTTAGCTCAGAGCTTTTTTGATGTCCTAAATGCTCAGCCTCTTTGTATTACTTCTAGTGGGGGATGTCACAAGACGTACAGTCAAAGATACAGATCTGGTAATTAAGGCTAGATTATCCCTGTCATTTTGCCAGAGGTTTAAAACCAAATGGAAGTGCAATGCATGTTTGGAAAAATAGCTATCCCATCACCCCCTTGTGACAAAATAAAACAGATTTCACATACAAATGATTACATGGTCGGATGTTAAACATAGCTGAAATTTCAGTACAATAAATGAAGCGGGTAGCAACATATGAAATCATCTTTACTGTGCCCTTTTCACAAAAACGCTAGTAAATTCTGACTCTGGGTCACACTGACCTCTTCTCTTCATTCTTCATTTTCATCTGCCATCTCTATTAATGTGTGAAATTATTATGTTGTTGTTTTAATATTTCCAAAAAGCATGCTTTTGAACTTTCTGTCTTCTGAAATACAAGTTATAGCAGTTATGGACAGTGTAATTGGATTTATGATATACTTTTTTTAAAAAAAAGCAAGGTAAACTTAACAAAAGGCAGAAACTGGACGGACTGAAAGGGGTTAATGCCACAGGAAAAGCCGATTGTCAACAAACGGTAGGCAATCACATGACCAGAAAACTAAATCCTGGATTACCTCATCTTTTGCTGCTTATCCCTCACTGGTTTATATTGTCTCTGTGATTTCTGAGAGAAATAAATATAGCTCATATTCTGACAGGATGTGTTAAAGAATACGTCTGTATTGTAAACAAACCAGCTGAGTGTTAAAATTAACTATATTGATTTCTAAAATGGCAATACAATGTCACATATACCCATGCACTCATTTCCGTTAATTTGGCATTGCATTTTCAAATGTTTGTTATAGTAATCACAAAATAACTTAATTCCAACATAATATCCTTAAAATATCGATATATGTTATAAGAGCATGTTCTCAGGATGAAGCGATTCAGTGTGAATAAAGATAGCATTCCCAGCATTGTTTGACCTTCAATCTAAGGACTTTCTCTGCTTCCCCAGTACATATTTCAACCACTAGGTGGCACAATACTATCTTTGCATGCAGTCTGCAGAGAATGTTCTCCAAAGCAGCAACACTTCACATTACTACCTCACATTCACATTTATATTTAGGTTTTCATTTCAACTATTGTGCAGACTATTCAAAAACAAACATTGATTGTAAATGAATGCCAGTGTTTCTTTATATAGATGTATACACTGATTTTTTTCTTCATTGTGTTTACAGATGGAAAACAGAGCACAATTTATCTTTTAAATCGATGCCGCTGTAATTTCCCAACTTTTAGTAAATAAATGGTTGATGCTTTAGCTAAAATGGAGCAAACTGTGTAACTAGATTTGTAAATAGACTGCATGTACATTGCATATAGACACTAATGTCACTGGTTGGACTTTCTCACCACAAGCAAACGCAACGTAACTGCGGCAACCCCTCAGTATGACAGGTGGAGAACGAGGGGAAGAAGAGGAAGAAATGAGAAGGAAATAATTGAAGTAATAGGATCTGCATATCACGTATGTAAATGACCCATACTAACCAAAGATAAAACAAAGCACGATGTGATAAAAAGGGGCATCAGTCTCCGGAATTGAGGACAGCAGGTAGAGTTTCAACTGGGTACACTTCAACTGTTTACAACTGTTGAACAAGGTACCGAATATCAGTTGCTTCACAAACCAAGCTGCATTAAGGGGATGTAGAATGTGTGATTGATTGACCCGTAAACATTTCAAAGCAAATGACTGACATTCATGACATTGTGTTTAGGTAATGTCACTAGCAACAAAATTTAAAACTCGGGAGAGTGTCAGTAGCCATAATGCGATAAATGGAATCGCATTCTTTCGTAATTCATTTAAAATTATCTTGTGCTTGCGGTGAGACACTAACGTAGGATCCTTTTTATGAAACTTTCGAGACATCAGTTGACACTTAAATGCATCTATTGTTCAGCAATTTGCCTGCCGGAGAAAAACAGCGCAGGGCCTGTCTCGGTGATTACAAGGAATATTTTTGAAGTTGGGGTGTGGCCGAGAGAGGGCATGAAATAAACACTTACAGAAAACAAAGGAAAATACGTGCGAAGACACACATTGCAAGTATGTGCAGTTACATTTGTTATCACGACGCTAAGCAGGCAACGATTCTTGCCCATGATTACACATAATGTAGGCTCTCGGCGTTTGGGATGTCAATCTTCCAGTAGTGCACTGGGCGTATGAAAAAGCAGTATTGTTAATCAACTATCAAAAACACTGAAGAAGCTACATTCTCCCTACCCAACAAATTTTCTTCGCAAGCTATTGCATGAGAGACACTGATACGACTGGCGGTGAGTTTTCTGTTGCAACGAGCAGTGCTTAACAGTTCACAAACCAACTTTACATGATCAGTTTATGTCCAAGTACGTCCCTGGTTTTAAAGAGCCAGTCTTATTTCTGTCTTCTCCAATACTCCACAAGCATCAAAATAAAACTCCACGTGCAGCAACTGGAAGAAATAGAGTCGAAAGCGCTGTTTCCGCTGAGAAAAAAAAATCATCCAAGGTAAACGATTGGGTTGTGGGCGGCCTGTTCTGTTCCCTGTTTGCCTGTCGCGTCAGAGACAGAATGTCCTCCCTCTGAGTTAGCAAGCTGGCTGCCCCTCTCCGTCCCCCCTCCCTCTTTCCGTATCCCCATCCCCCACTCTGTGTGTATGTCGATGTTACGAACGCCGTTGCAAGCTTGAAATCGCTGGAGCTAAGCAAAGCAGAGGAAGAAACCGCCAGCATTGCTACAGAGAAAAAAAGAAAACAGTAATCACAAGAGAAAATAAGAAGATAAGAGTTAGAGGGCATTTGGGATAATTAAAAATAAATCCAACTGGATTAACTATATTGGTAAGGCCAAATTTGCTATTTAATCGCGTATGTGGCTATCATTCCACTAGCTGCCTGTTTTCTCTCAACTGTCCACACCAAAAATGCAATGGACGTGGTGCAAGCAGAAAAATATTGCCAATGGTGAAGGTAGCTATACGTCGTGGGTCTGTGAAGTAAGGGGAAATGATAGAAACAACAGAAAAGCACCATCAACGTGTGCACAATGTCCTCGGTAACATTATTTACCGTGGAAAGATACGGTGCACCGGCCAAAACACAGGATGCAAATTGTAAAAGGCGGCCGGGTCTATGAACAGGATTGCGGTGGAATTGTGTCTTGCCGACTTCTTCTACCCGGCTAGGTTTTTTTCATGCTGCAGCCTTGTAAGGAGACGGCTTCTCAAAATGGTGTCGGCAGTTTGTTCTGTGACCATTTTAAAACCAGTTTTGAGTGTAGTGGCTACGTCGCAATTTCAAAATGTGGAGCACGCGGCGATTCGCAAGGGAGCGAGGAAAGAAGTCATTAAATGTAAACAGTCAATAAGAAATGGCCACTGTGAATACCTACGTACAGGACAAGGGAATTAGCTGGCTGTGTAACTACGATTGCAGTTTCAGGGTTAACTATTTAGCGTGGTAGCTAACTAGTGTAGCATATAATGATGATCGCTAGCTATGTCATACATATGTGGGGTATAAGTCGTGTGATTTTATACGATGAAGGCAGGTGGGATTATTGCTACGAAGTCATAATCTTTATCGGGTTAACGCTGCGATGAAAACGATTGGTTTGATGCACAGCATTATGTTCTTGTAGCAAGATGAATTCTTTTTGTGCGAATGAATAGGCTAATAGCGAGATGGGTAGGAACCTGAAGCCTTTCAAATAAGAGCGTTTATAAACATGAACAATATGGTAGGGTATGTAAAGTACATTGAAATATTATAATAACACCTAAATATGTTGTCATAACTACTTAACTAATCGGCGTATGAAATAGCATAGCTGCCGTTTTCCATTTCAACATTAGAAGTCGACCAGCCGTTAAAAAAACAATGGCTAGCTACATTAATACCTAGAGGCAGCTAATGTGTATTGTTAAAATGGAAACATTTTGTTTAGTGAGTGGCTAAGTGTCATAGCGGCTGCTAACGGTATAGCACAGCTACAACAGAAAAATAATTGCAGTTCGCTGTCTAGCAGGTCAGCTCCGTGTCATTAAATTACTCGATTTAAGACAAGTATGAATAAAAATCGATGCAGGTAGCTATTTTGTCAGTTTTGGGGAGAAGGGCATTGAAGCAACAACGAATTAACCGGTGGAAGCTTGGAACCACGTGTCCCTTATTTTGCAAATGATTTCGCTTTCTGCATTAAAATGGCTTGTTAAACTGTGCTATCATAAAACTGTCAGAAGGGGGTAATGGCAATATTTAGACACAGCCACATATGTTTGGCTAGACTGTAACGTTGCGAGTAAAAGGATGTGTTACTACTTGGATGGTACCAACATGAATGTGATTCCGTTCCTTAGCTTTCGATCTTACTTGTCTGGTCAGAAATGGGGTTAGCATTCGGAATGTATCCGGTGAGCCAGGACACCGTCACGCAGTATGAAACAACCCGAGGGAATTCATGAACAAGGCACTAGCATCAGGCTTTTTCAGTGCAGTGGCGGTTTTCTGTGAAATTTGTTTACTCCTTCGTTATGGTTCTTTTAGGTGATTTTCTTTGTGAGTACCACAGAATTTAATGTGACCGAATAGAAAAACAGTTGCGTTTAAATTGTATAATTGCAATGTACTATATTATTGCGCCTCATCTTAAGCTTGCCATTTTACTGCATTCTTCACGCGCTTCTTTTCAGACCTAGGTAATGTAGCATAAACAAAGACGATTGGATCGGTCCATGCATATTTTCCGATCAGTTGATTGGCTGATTGTTAGAACTGATCAATGGCATATAAAAAGTCAAACTCTAATGGCTGTGTTGTAGCCTTGAAGGGAAGAACGATACAAACACTTTTCACTTTGTTAGGAATGTATATGAGGATTGTGAGTGACTTCCCGTAGTGTGACCTACGCTGTCTTTAATTTCTTCTTAATCAGAAATCAGAAAAAATAACATGACCAGAATAATTTGGTTAGTAAATTAACTGTAGATGGTTTGTTGGGGGGAAATATCGTTTGTATTTTGAGAATCATAACCTGCATGTTGTAACCATAATGTTACCCCGTTCGTTGTCCGAGTTCTTTGAGATTGAGGACTGTTTCTGACTGCTCAGTGGTCGTAAGGGATGATACCACTCACACAGTGAGCCTGAGCAGCTAGGGTCTCCATGCCCAGGTTGCCCAAATCAATGGCTCAGGAATTTTGAAAAATACTTTTCTTTCAGCATTGACATTGCCTGAATGGGTGTTGTTCCTTTTGTTGCTCATTTGGAATTTAATGGAATTGTAAAAGTAAGAATTCGCTGTTCTTATAAAGGATGCTGTAGTTTGATTTTTTCTCACAGAAGAAGGTCAAGTGGACCATATTGACGCGTACAGTCAGAGGCCCAAAATATTTTGCTGGAACATCCACGGACACACAGGCACCGATATTTCAGCTGTGTATTGCATTATGAACTAGGATGGTTTCGACTGAAGATGAATGGATGTAGCACAATGACTGGTCATTCGGTGTCCACCGTTGGTCGATGTGTCCTCAACTGAACAATAGAGGGCGCTGTGGAAACGCCAGTAGTCGGGCGCATTGACTCACATCAGTACCATTGATGGGCATCTATGGCGGGATTTGTCAGTGTTGGTAGTTCATACAATCATGCTCACAACCTCTTAGTTTTGTTGTGAATTCAGTTTCTGAGTGTTTGATGTTTTAATTGCTCTTTGGTTAGTGAGTTGTATGTCATTATTAATATGACTTTGACTTATGAAATACCTCTTTGGACCATGGTATCCTTGCCTGTGACACTTCCGGAATCTAAGTATTTGTGGGTCTTACGAAATAATGTGTTGCATTGTGGTATTTAGAAATAATGTCCATTCAGGGATATTTTTTAATATTCATTAATGTGGCTATGTTGTACCAAACTAGTGTCAGAGGACACATTGCTTCAACTACACAATGTTATTGAAATGTACTCCTAAAGGATTTTAATATGAATTCCCAGTTTTGCTGTGTTGTTGTTTGTGGATAGGTGTCATTCTGTTTTGCGGTGTAGTAAAACCAGGTTAAAAAGTGAAAATATTTGAGTACATGTATATGTTACTCAGGATGAAATGAATGTTTTATACATGACATCAGATCTGCACCTTGCACACATAATAACAGCTGGAACGGTGCACTTAAAGATAAACTCTGTGCTCAACAGTAAGAGTACAGTGGAAATTTCCCACCTCAAATGCACAAACCTTGGACCAATGTCCAGTTCTTTTTACACTACACTGCATGCTGTTGAAAGCTTAACATAGCCTCAGTGCACACAGAATTAGTTTGGGATTTTCCACAGGCAGTTGAAATAAAAGAGAGTTGCAATATTGATTTTAGATGCAAAGAAGTGATCGTTTAAGTTTAGTACTGAGAGATTATGTTTATTGGATGTTTCAATTTGGCGTGCCCTTGGGATACACAGATAGCAGCAATTGTTCTGTAGAAGTTAATTAGCAGGGATAAGTTGGACTAATATTGTGCTTTACTTGTTGAAACTCTTGATGGTGGCTGCTGGGCAGTGTCCTTTTGGCCCAGTCTTCACTGTAATTAGGTGACTATGAGTCCACATTATGGTTTGAATCAGGCCAGGCCTTTTTTGCAACTGGCATTTTTGAACATTCAGTAAAGTGAAAACGCTTTTGAAAGATCTGTTGTACACCAGCAAATATGCTTTTTCTATAAATATTTACACTATGTATGTACTTATGTCATACTATGATGTGTTCAACCTGCAGGTTTGCTGTAATGTGGGCAAGCCTGTCATGGTGAAATGAGCATTGAAAGCCTGGCTGAACTGTTTACATCCTGTATGAGAAATTAAGTTTTCACCGTGGTGTATTGTGGAACATGCTGCTGGTTTGTGAGTCTAGGATTCTGCCTGTCATCTTGACTGACAGTTGAAATTTTTGAGATTCTCTACAGCTGAAGATCTGGCTTTGGCCTGTCCCTTTTTTGTCCTGGTGTGAGGGGTTCCTTTTGTGGTATAATTTGAAGTCATGGTAATTTAACAGCTGAGGGTTGAGGTCAAGGAAGAAAATGCATTGATTGTGCTGCTTTGTATAGCTGCTGCTATGTAACCTTCACGTCACATTCCTCTGACTTTTTCTCCCCCTTGATTTGTTTGCTGCAAAGCGTTTGGAATGTTACAGTCCTCTGATGTGTCACTTGTGTGCATAAATGGCTCAGAGAAGTTTGTTTGATTTTACATTGGTTAAACCTTTTTCCTGCCCTCAAGATATGTGGTGTATCTGTAGTTTCCATATTGAGCTATTGTTCCCAATTGCAGCAGACATTTTTATTAGTCCTATGAGCTCTCAGCAGGCTTGTTTTGTTGAAATATGGGACTGCCAAAACCCCAAAATAGAGGAACTGCAGAGAGATGATGCTTTGTGCACATGAGCGTGTGCCAGTGCAGTGCTGTTGGGTCGCATCACAATCCCATACAGTCAGTGCAGTCAATGGCAAGGACTGTAAACTGGTTCATTAATATATATGGCTGCAATAATATAGCAATCAGTTGCATAATTTTAGCAGTGGACTAATTTTTTTGCAGGCTTTCTGTTTTTGTATAATAGAACAAATAAAAGGAGTTTGTCCTGAAGTCTTGTTTTTTCCTCACTGGTTTATTGGAGGATCTTATAGAACTCTCCACCTGTAATCAGGAGTGTAGACTACTGTACTTCATGTTCTGAATGCATTTGAAACAGAAATTCATATGCCAATCCCACTCTCCAGGAGAGGGAAAATATTTGAATGCCCCCCCCCCCCCCCCCAAGTTTCACTATAGCACCAGTATTCACTTTGTGAGCACAAATGGGTGGCCATACAAACTAATGGCTGTGACAAGCGTTGTCTTGGAAGCACATTTTCAGTTGTGTTGTCGCATCAGTTTTAATTTTCAGTGGGGATTTTGCCATCAGAAGCCTGTTCTTTCCATAAAACAAGAAAGTTGAAATCCTTGGTCCTGACCATTACATTACATTATTGTCATTCAGCAAATGCTCTTACCCAGAGTGACTTACATAGGTTAGCATTTTATCCATATATACAGTTGGAGGTTTGCTGAGGCAATTGTGGGTTGTACAATGGTACAACAGCAGTGCCCCAGTGGGGAATCGAGCTAGCAACTCTTCGGCTGTTAGCCCTGCTGCTTACCACTATGCCACACAACTGGCCGACCACAGCCCAGAGTGTGCTTGATGTTGCTTGGCATTGTATGGCTGGAGTAGGCTAAGTGTGCATAGGCTAAATGGTCCATATTCTGACAGAATACAATAGTATGGATTTATCAACTGATAGCTGATTTTGTCAAGCAGCAACGGGAGTTTCGATGACCATCACTTTGTACACTTTTGACACGTAGGCTTCTGCTTTGAAAATGTCAGCGTGTGCTAAATATTATTTTCTGCCACAGTAGTGTTAAGTTTACTTTTTATGTTGTGCAAGTGTGCATGTACTTCCAGCACAATCCAGTGTTGTATATTGTTATATATTGAGCATGGACCTCTAAACTTACTTTTGTTCTAGGCAGTTGTGGCAATGTTTGTAAATGTGACTGTGGGGCAGTAAACATTTGAAAATTCATTTATTCCCCATCTGTGTTTTGAAGGGAACAGTAGTGGTGGTCTGTTAATGACAGAATGATATATGGGCATTTAGAATTGCGCTGTTCTCTTGAGAACTTCCCGCAAGGTCCTAAAAGATTCCTTGAAAACTGAGATACTGGATTGTGAAAGATGGAAATTTGGAAGGAGGGAGGGGTGGCCCTAAGGTTGTAGGAGGGTTTCTTGAAAAGTAGAAGCTGCATTTACTGGCAGGATCTTTGCTCCTTTGCTGAGGAGAAGTAGGGCTAGATCTCAATAGGCATATAGACCTTAATGTATGAGTGTGTTCAGAGTCAGGTAGATCATTTGCAGAGAATTGTCAGCGTAGCGCCATAAGCCATGTCATAACCGAGGCTTCACTGTTCCCCTTTTTTTCTCCCTTGTAAAAACATACAAACCTCAGTTTTGGTACACAGGTGCATGTGTGTGTTGTCGTTTGTCTGCAGTGGGAGGTAGTGTGGCAAAATAGTTTCAAAGGAATATCTGGATACTTGATATTCTGAGCATCAGTTTTCTGATTAATGGACACAGTATGGGACATGAAATCAAATGAAAACCTTTATGGGCAGTCCAGATACGGTCCTAAATACATGTTTCCAAGTAATAAGAATATTGTTTGCAGCAAATTTGACATTTAAAGTAAATGTACCTCTTTCTAGCTGAGTGAAGAGAAGATTACATTTTTAGCTCTATTGTCAGAAGAGAGGCTAAAAGCGAATGAGGCTTTGTTCTCCTTAGGCACGTTTCTCTGGGTCAGAGTCAGACGGATTCTGCTGTTCCTCTCCAGCTGCACTGGGGAGCTTAAAAGATACAGTCCATCTGCAGGGCCCCAAGTTCAGTGTGTTGAGACCTCACTCTGCCAGTGAATGGGATGGGATGGTGCTGCATCTGTAGATGCCTTTCTCACCTCAGGGTCTCTCGGCTTGTAGTCAGCTGAGACCACTTGCCTCTCACTGCCTAGTTTCCCCTGTCAAAGTAGATGTATAGCCAGACTCTCCCTCCCCGCTGTTTCTGGCTTTCCCCTCCCTTTCCCTTGCTATCTCCGCTTTCTTATATCTCTGCATCCCCCAGAGTGATTTGACTGTACTTGATTTAAATTCAGAGCATAACTGAGGTTGATTGGGAGATGATTGGGAGTTTGGAGTCACCAGTGCTGTGATTTGGAGTGAGCTGCTTGTGTGTTCTCCACATCGGTGCTCTGCAGTAGCCTACTTGTTGTGCCTGGATTTTCCTTCTCTGTATTGACTGAGTCTGTGGGGTGCTCCCCCCTGCCCCCCAAGCAGGATGGTGTGGGCAGTCCTTGTGCGATACCTTCCCTCTATGTTGCTACACTATGGTACTCTTTGGTAAAGTACATTATCTTTAACACTTTAAAAAGCTCTTTCAGTGAAAATTGTGAGTTACGATTCCCTTAATTTGCCATTCGCACTCATCGCAAAATTGTGCATCAGCGCTACTCCTTAGATTGTGAGGCTTGTCAGGTGATTGTTATTGATGATAATTACTACTGAGAAAGCCCACGAGCTGTGAGTCACTAGCATGCCAGATTTTTTTTACCCAGAATGCCATTCGGTGTTGAGTTTCATGAGCTAGGACTGCCAACAAACAATGAAAAATGAATGTTTCACAACTTAGTGGATTTTTTGGGGATTGAAGTTGCACGGATTCATTGCTCGTGTGAACTGGCTGACATTGCAGGCTCAATGAATGGGGATGACCGTTACAATGAATTGAACATCAGTAAATGTGAAATCTAAAAACAAGCCCAGTGCAAATGTTTTTAAGAACAAGACACATGCACATCTTTGAGAGAAGTAGAATGGAAACAACTGACAGTGACCAGGGAGAAAAATGTAGTTACGATAAATGTTCAGGAGTCAGCTATTCTCTACTCTTAAATATCTCTGTGTGCTAGCAAGAGAACGGAAAGCTTGAGCACAGCAGGTTAATCATCCTAACCAGATCCTGAATGGCGAGACACTTACTTTGACGTCTTAAGTTCATAAATTGTGTGGTGTGTCACCCCTGGTTCCAGTAGGGCTGCCAGTAGCGCGTTTGTCTGTCAGGTTCATATGCAGTGCACTCATTTCAAGTCAAAAATAGTAATGTGTACTATGCTTCAGGCGTGCTGTTTTACCCTTGAGCAATGTAGGCTGCACCTTATTCAGAAGACAGCAGCAGTGGTGCAGATAAGAGCGCTGGCTGCTGTTTGGTGTTGGAGAGCACTTCCCCACTGCGATGACCTGCTGCGGAGCTGTGTCGCGTGTCCCCGCGCACACGGAGAAGCCTGTCGAAAGCTTGCTTTGATTCAGGCGCCAGCTGTGCTTGCTCCTCATGGAAGGGCCTCGCTTGCCCTCGCCCCTCCCAGCCCTTAGCTTGAATTATTGATACCCCTTGCTGACACAGATGTCGGCGTTGAAGGAAAGTGATCAGGCGTGCAAGTGGATCAGTTTTAGAGGGGGTGCGTCTTTCTGATGTTTTTGCGCAGTGTGGACAGGGCCTGTGTAGTGTTTGAAATATATTCCTCTCTCTATATCTTCCACTCGTTTCCTTATTCATTACCCTTGAGAGGAGTAAGCACAGTGTCTTGTCTTTTGTTCTTTTTCCCACCCTGTCCGGGAGGGTATTGCTTCATTTTTTATGATGTGTCTCATTTGTCTCTTTTCTGTATTGTATTCATTTTCTCTTGACAGCCCATACAGCTGCTTTTGTGAGCTAGGGTGCACATGCTAGGAGGCAGGTTATACTCGATGTTGCCATCGATCAAAGGAAGAGTTGAACTAGAATAAAGTACATCTCCAAGTACTAGGAATACTGTAGTGGCTATATGCATCTCCTCTACCTGGTTCTTCAGCTGAAGCAGCCCGTGTTCACCTCGGCAGACCGTTTGCGCGTTAGCCCCGAGCGACAGCACGGTTGTTGCTCCTTAGTTGGCCTTTGCTGTCGCTGGTCCAGCAGACCTGGGTACGGACAGGTGCGGGCAGATCTGACCAGATCTCGTTGTAAGGGCATTTCTCCGTTAGTGCAGTGGCCATTGTTCCTGTTGTTCCGGGTGGACAAAGTGCTGCAGTGGCAGTTCCCCATAGGCTCGCTGGTTCGAGAGGGTAATGTCTGGCAGGTTTGAAAGAGATCAAGGCCATGTCTGCCAGGAAATCATTCTCGCTCACATTTCCCAATGACACCGCCCATTGCCCTGCAAGGACTTCATTTCCAGACCACTTTCCTGTATTTTCACATCTCTGTTCAGATTAAGGGGTCTGTAAAAGAGGGTTAGGTGTCTTTGTTTATTTTTCCATTACACCCATCATATGAGAATACAAACTTGAGTGAGATCCCAGAAAAAAGCTTTGCATGGTGTTTGCTAGAGCACATTTAGGTCTCTCACTAACCTCTCATGTCCTCCTTCTACAGCAGAATCCCTGGTTGCAAACAGACAGAATTGAGAGCCCCTTACCATCAGAAAGTCAACTTGGAGTGGAATGGCATATAACATCTTTCATTTTTAAGATAGCATCATTCCTTCCAAGTTGCTGACTTTTATTTCCAGACCGATACAAATGCCTATGTGTGTTTTATGTGCATAAAGAAATGACAACTTTGAGTGTATTTTCCACCATATTTACAGCTGTATTAACTGTGTGCTATGAGTATGATCTAACAAGGGAAAATAGATTGAAAAGTTGGAATGCTGATCATGACAGCATATAATGAATAATTTTTTTATGTGTCTTTGAGATGGTTTGAACAGCAGAAATTGCCTCTGCTTTAGGCTCATTTCTCTCATCCATAAATGCTAACTGTCTTGGCCTCCTATGGCAGGGTAACCTCTAACGTCTGTAAGGGAACGGAAAATCTGACACTTGTTGAAAAGGTCGAAAGGTCATTGTTGAAAGAGAGATACAGAAAGATGCCAGATTGAATTTGTCCAAGGCAGATTTAGCAGTAAATTTATTGATGTGGTTGAAAGTGTGGTCTTGTCTTGTCTGAACAGGATAGGGGGCCTGCATTAGGAGCAAAAGCACAAATATCAGTTCCGTCAGTGGTCTCTAGTAGAAAAGGGGAAAATAAACACTTAGATTAGTTAAACCTGTACGCTGTATACCTTCCAAAACACATGAGAAGATTAACAGTGCCTTACTGTAACACTGTTAGAATGTTTTTATAGAGTTGTGATCACTCATGGCACGATGATAATCGTATGACTGCTACTTGGCCTGTAGTTGGAATCTATCAATGACTTTGTTGTTACCGTATTTGTGCAAAACAACAGCTGTGTCAGGAATCTTGTTCTGTGTTCTCCCTAGCCATATGAAATCATGGCTCAGGGCCAGTAAACATGGTTGTTTGGGGTTTTTTGCCTCGCTTGTGTCTCTGGTTTGAGATATGCCTGGAAGTTGTATATTTCATGTGAACCTCAGACATGTTGAGGTGTAACTCAACCAAGCACAGCTTCAACAGATGAAGGCTACAACCACTAAACACGCGAAACATTTCCCAGGATGCTGAAAGGACAATACAGGAGTGGCAATACATAAACAACATAATGCATTTATAAGAGCATGATAAAAATAACAGTTATATGATGGCTGTTCTGCGGTGATAGGAATGACCGTGACTAGTGTCATAAAAACAGATGACAGTTCAGAGAGTATGCATGAGGGTGAGAGGCATCTATCTTCACAAAGGCACAGTGTTGCACAAGACATCTCTTTTGGAACAGAAGAGGTTATTTTAACCACTGCATCATTGGTAAATGTTCACTCTCAATCCAGGTATTTCTGTTTAAACTGCAATGTGAAGGACAATTACTACAGAAGTATGGATTTTGAACCCTAAACGAATGTAGATTCATTTCCAGTCTTCTCAAAAAATGGTTATTGTAAAAATGGCCACAGTTCTGTTTTCATGCCTTGGCCCTCGTTATTACAGTGACCTGTTTGCATCGAAGCTCCTAGCGGTTTGGAAGAGGCAGTCTGTCTAGTGTGAATCAGGCTTTATGGTTCATGCAGGGGTCAAAGCTGTGCAGACGTGCATGCTGTGCGCATGTATTAGACTGCTGAGAGTTTGAGCACTGTTTCAGTTTTTTGGTGAGCCCCTCGCGATAGCTTGGCCTCACCCCAGCCCCCCTGCGCCTTGCAGTTTGAACCCAAACCAAAATAACTTGGCCGGGGGGAGAGTGTGCCGCTCACATTCTGTGCTTAATCTCTGGAAGCTTGCCGCGTAGTACCTGTGGTCCAGCTAGGGTGTGAGTTGGGATTCCTCTCTCTGTTTTTTGTGCACTGATGGGGGGGGAGTATAGAGCTTACTGTGATGGAATGTTGGCCTGAATTCCTTGCTGTTTTGAGGTCTTTCCGTGTTCTCTGTTTAGAATGCTTGCCCTGCACTAGCTGTTCCAATGAGGACTCTGTAAGGAAGATTCCTGAGGGGAATCGCTCTGTCCCAGGAGAAACTGTTCAGATCGACAGCTTGCAATGTCTGTATTTTAAAGAGATATTGATTAGTGTAGACATGTACTACATGGACTGGTAGCTGGTAACGGTCGGTCGATCACTTTGTAAGTGTTGAAATATCTTTCGTGATGTTTGGGATCAAGCCTGAAGTACAGTTACCACCAGATTTTTGAAATGAATGGTTGGGATGTTCATTAAATAACGTCTTCGCAGGCAGCTGCCACACAGCTCTCCTACTGAATCCTTACATAGGCAGTTGAGTGTATGCGTGCGGACGTGCATGCGAGAGGCTTGAGTCAGATGGAAGGGTGCTAGGTGGGCGGTCTCTTCCTGCCTGCACAATGAACACACACTGTCAGTATTCTTTAGTAAAGAAGCGTGTTACAAAATTAGAGAGCGCATTACGCAACCTACCAAGGATCACTAAACCACAGTGGCTCTTTCTCCCTCAGTATTGCACAAATGGAGAGCGGCAAGCTGGAAGCATCCACATATCACGCTGGTGCAATGCTATTTTACTATATTGTCTCTCTGTGTCCTGTGCCTTTAACAGTTCACTGTTTTCTTCATTTGTTCTTCATGTCTGTTTGTTGGGCCTAATCTTTTTTTCCCCTACAGCACATCAGAGCACGTTTACAATAGGACTAAGTGAATGCAGCTCAATTTCTCTAGCATCTTTGCATTCATTAAAGTATAAACACTGGTCATTGCCTGGCTATCAGGAGGATGTGAATCCTATGTTTTATAATATTGTAGTCTTAAGATTTTTTGTAAAGCCCTGGGGTGGGTATGGAGGTACAAGAGCCATATTTATATAAGCTGATGTTCTTAGCTTTAGATTTTTTCATGAACAATATGCTATTTGGAAGCCTCGTGAGTAGCCAAGGTGGTTTGTAAATCTGTTTTAGAGATGTATCTTTGATGAGATTTTCTTTTACCAGCAATTAACTCTCTCTGCTCAGAGGCATTGCAAAAAATATGATCAAACTGAAACATTACTGTTGTGTGAGTGAGAGGAGCATCTTTTGCCCTGTGCTGCAATTCAGTGGGCAGACTCAGTCTCACCCCTTCTGCCTTTTAGTTTGAAGAGCCTCTCTTCTGTTATAACTCTTGGTGGGAGGAGCCTCCTCTTTTCTTCCCCTCAATGGGCGGAGCCTCTCTTCTTCCTTCATAGCAAGCATGAGCTGATTCTGTCAGATCCAGATAAATTGCTGTGAGGCCATGGCACATAGCAGGCTTCAGAAATGGTGTCAGCTCATCAAAATAAAACAACACGGAGAAATGCTTTTTTCAATCTCTCTGAAGGCAAAGTAGGCCCTTTTATTTGCCATCATTATGTTTGTGATGTCTCAGTCCACTACTAGTGGGCCAAGACCTTTTAAACATGTTTTGTGTGTTTTGTTTCTCAGAACGTTTTGCTTGGGCATGCTCTTGTTTTGTCTGCTTTTTATTTGTTTGCTGCTGTGTCCCATTATAATCATGACCTTTCGCTGTATTATTTTTCAGATTGCATATCCATTCCCTACATTAGCTTTTCCAAGAATGGCCAGCGGGCACCCCACTGACAAATTCAGTTTCTTGTACCAACCCGAAAGCAGTCAAAACTTGAAGAGGTCAGTGTAGAACCACTTTAATGCTTGTGATGTGCCACCATGTGTCTGTGGCGGGCTTGATGTCCGTAAGACTAGTGTTTACAGGCCTGCTGTAAACACTCAAAACCAAAACCGGGCAGACTCCCGGGCAGGTTCTTTGTTTTGAACTGAGACACTACTACAGTGCTAAAGTTACGATGTAATAATTGAATGATTCCTTCTCTCTCAAAGTTTTATTCATTCATTTTCCCTGTGATTTCTTAAATTGTGCATTACACAGAGATATCGTGTTGGTACTGAAAAAACTGAATATTCTATCATTTGAATTCTTTGCCAGCTAATGTATGATTCTCTGTCTGTCTTTCTGCCTCATTTTTGAATTACAGATATTGATTGTATGTGATAAATGTGTGTTTGGAAACTGATAACCTGCTTTGCTTCCTTTCAGTGAATGAACCCTATGTTTTGTCTACAAATGTGTATATTCTTGTGAGTGCTTGCATATCTGTTGTGTGTGAATGTGGATTCTGTGTAGATAGTGTACATTTTCTATGTCCTTTATGCTGAAATTGTCAATACCTGGAAGATGAAACCTACACACAGATGGCATGGCTATCCATAAACATAGCCAAGCCAAGAGCACAGTACACAGTAGACGAGAACACGTTGATAAACATCTCTGATAAAAACCCATAAAAGTTTGGTATGATAATTAATGAAATTTTGTGTGTGCTAAAAGCATACATAAGCTTAACAACGTGGGGCCTTCGGTCTTTAAGGTGTGTTCAAGTTACTATCATTTAAATTTCTGGCAGGTCACAAAATTTTTGCTATAATGATGTTCATTGTTTGGTTTCATGAACAAAGAGGACAAGGACTACCAACAGCCAATTTAAAAATTAAAAAATCACCAGTATAATGCATCAGCTACTGTTTTCTCCAGGAGTCAGTGAGAGAACCATGGAAGAAGAAAGACAATATCAACAACATTTGGGCACCAAGGCGTAAACAAGCAAGACAGAAGCTTGGATGAAGAGCTTATTAAGCTTTGGCAACATTATGACTGCTTTTTGATGCATGTACAGAGACTAAAAAATACAGAACTAGATAGAAGTAAATGGGCAGCTTGGTATATTTAGTATGAGATAATGTATATCCCAAGGTCTTTTCTGTTCTTTGAAACCTCTGATGAAAATGGAGAGAAAATGGCAGTCTTGGTAATACTTGTAGTAGTAACAACACTGCCCTATCTTAAGACAGTGACACACACTGGCAGAAGTCTGTCTCAGAACATGTGGTGTCATAGCCCCATCTCTAGAGAGTAGCTGACTTGTGTACACTTGCAGTACACTAGTGTGCAGTTTGAAAGAAGTGTACTGTATGTAATAGACTTAAGTTGATGCATATGAAGCCTGTGCCCTAGATAAGGTTAGGAACAGTATGTACACATCTAATGGACTGGTGTTAAGATTTTTAAAAATACTGCTTTTTGCATGGAGTCAGAACTAGAGCATCCACTCACTTCTCTCTTCCTGTCTGGTGAAAGTGTTGCCATGTTTACTCTTTGTGATATAAACTGAGAATTCAGTGTGAGAGTCCTGTGTTCACAAGATGACTTTGCGCACTTTATTTGCTTGTTAGAGAAGGAGTGAAAAGAGAGTAGCTTTTAGATGTAGTGCCCTGTCTATCTTCAGAGTAACAACAATAATAATGGTAATAGTAGTCATCATTTTATTGTATTGGCCTAATATGAGAGAGCGAAATTTGTATCTGGCGCATAGAGCAGCCTAGCGGCCACTGTTTCTACTGCTGCTGCTTTTCTGTGGCCGCTACCATTAAATCTAGTGATGACATTAGAAGCAAGATTAGTGTCATCACACTTCATGACAAAGTTGCACAGAAATGGTTTTCTCCTTTACAGTCTACATTATATTTCCCCTGCTTCTGTACATTTTTTATGGCAAGTACATTTAAAGAAATGACAGATTAATTGACATTTGTCGGCTTGGTCTCAGATATCGTGGGCATTTATCCCAGAAGTAAATGATTGAAACTGTAATTATGTGCATTTGTGCATGTATGTGTGGTGTGTGGATGTGTGTTTATGCATGTGCTCATGGTCACATGAGTCATATGTATGTTTGTAAGGATGACAGTGTGATATAGTGGTAAGCAATAGGGCTTGTAAACCAAAGGCTGTCAATTTGACACTGCTGATGTACACTTGGCCAGGGTTCTGAACCCAAAATAAATATCCACAGGCACAGTAAATACCCATCTGTGTGAATGAAAAACATGTAAAAACAATTCTGAAAAATATTTGTAAATTATTCTGGGGCCTCTGCTAAACAACCGCTGCCATGTATCCAGTGAGCAGGTTCACACTTTACATTTACATTTACATTACATTTACTTTACTCATTAAAAGTGCATATTTATAATTTAATTTAAATCATGCCTCTGGTCTGCCTTTACTGATCTTAAAAGGTAATCATGTCTCAACTGCATTTAGCAATGGAAAAAACGTGAATAGAGGAGCCAGTGAATGTCTTACCTAAGCAAAATGCTACCTGACCTGTCCTCTTCTGAACCACGTTTGCTTTACGCATGAGCCTGGTGGATCTCATTATTAAACGTTGACTCATCTGACAGAACCACCTCTGGGCAATGATTTCTTCTCACTGCTTTCAGTCATGCATTGCTGACAGGTTTGCGTTATCACCCAAAACCAGGGCAGAACTTTTGGGCAATTGTGTTTGTGTCTCCACTTACCTTTCCACTGGTAGGGAGCTTCTGGCAAAACTGCAGCCGTGGCAAGAGACAGCGAGGACTTTTGAGGCAAATGCTGACGGGTTGCACTCTGTTTACACGGGCTGTAACCTTAAGGTGTCAGTTCACGTCTCAAAGCAGTGCTCGACTTGCTCCTGCCCACTGTAGAAAATGAACGTGCGGCGTTTGAGGAGACGATTGATATTGCCGTTGTCCACTCTCTTGAGTTGGTCTGCGCAGCGATGGCAATTTCATCACCCGCTTCTGGTTTGCGTGATAAGGCACACCATCCCGTGTAATCATAACAATGAAGCACTGACCGAGATTAATGCTGCACTTGAGGTGAACGTGCTGCTGGAGTGACATTGAGGCGGTGGTGAGCTTTACCGTGTGATCCACTACTGCTTCTTGGCCTTATTTCAGGAACAGGCTTGCTTGGAACAGTAGATGGATGGGCACATCGAGCTGCAATTACCTTAGATTAATGAGGAGGGATGGAAAGCCTTGATCTTTATGTTCGTAACGGGTTTTCTTCTGTTCCGTTGTGTAGTTAGGCTAGCTATGGCAAGCTACAGCTATAACACAACTTAATTGCTAGAAGAACATTAAGAACAAAAATGTTAGTGATTTAAGACACAGAGTTGCTTTAAGACACTGTGAAATTTCTTGTGACAGTTTTTGATTCCAGTTGATTTTTTTGAGCTGGTTGTACACAATGTCACCATGTAGTTTGATGTATAAAAACACTCCCTGCCATATGAACAGTGTGGGCGTGGCTTTTGGCCAAGTTACACTCTAGGGCAGAGGATTGTGGTATAATGTATTTGCTGATTGTAAGATAAAACAGAAAGGCCAGACTGGAAAAGATGTGGTGTCATGGCATATTGACCGGTTTTGGCTGGAGTCATTTGCAATGGCCAAGCCACTGTGCCCCGAGAGAACACAGTCTAACCAGGAGCAGGTGGAAGAGTCAGGATATGCCCTAGCGATGAGACAGAAGCCACGTCCTGTCACAGGGGCATCACGTGTCGAGCTGCAGTGTGGGAAAGCCAAAGCAACCACACTCTCCTAATCACTCTGTGATCACAGCCCTGCAGACCTGACATCTGCTGCTGGCTCCAGAAGGCGTTGGGGTATGATGTATTAGTGTAGTTTACTACCGCAGATTGCCAGGGCCTTAAATCAGCAAGAGTCTGTTTCTGTTCACCAGCGGGCCTTGAATATCCAAACCTGTCTACTTATCGGAGCTATCCATCTCCCCCTTATCCTTTCATCTGAGGTAGCTGTCTATCCATCTTTCTATCCTTTCATCTGAGCTATCTCTCCACCAGTCTTCCTTTTTGTCTGGCCTGCCCTCTCAATCCCTCCTCTGTCATATGAGCTAAGATCCATATACCCTTCTCCCATTGGTCCTCTATCTTACATAAACCATCTGTCCCTCCATGTATACCCACACATAGTATCTCTCTCTCTCTCCTCTCACAGTTATCTATCCTCCCATCTCTCTTTTCATCTATCTGTCTATACTTGTACTTGAGTCCCTGGGAGTTTCACCCATTCTCAGGTCTCTGATACAGTTACACTGGTAGTGTGTTTGTAGCAAAATGTGAGCATAAAGCCCTGTACATACAATGGGATAGTGATGATTAACTGGGTCATAAAATAAGTTTATATGTAGTTGTTACAACTGCGTATTGGAGAGCTGTACAGAGGTGGTGGAGGGCTGTCTTGTGGTGCCTCCCCGCAGACTGTGGGGTGGAGGTATTTCCCCGGCTTCCTCACAGGGCCTGGTAGGATGTGGGGAACTCCACACCAGTATCATTTTTCAGCAAATGTGATGTCTCAAGTAGAGGGGAGGTGGTATGGTCTACAGGATTTCGCAGTACTTGGCCTTATTGCTTCCTCAGGACCTCTTTTCGTGTTGTTGTAAAGAAGATAATCAACGGGGAAATTTGAAATTAATGCACACAAAGCCTGCTTCTGCCTCAGGAGGGAATGAGCCAGGACAGGAGCCTGGTTTGCTCTCTGCTGTGGCCCAGAAGGAGCTAGGCTGCATGCCCGCAGCCTCGTGTTGAAGCATTCACGTGCTGTGCCACAGAGAGGAGCGCCTCTTCTCGGTCCGCTCCACTCTCTGCAAAGGCAGCTTTCTTTGACTTATGTTTTGGCCTTGGCTGCACCCTTGTGTGTTCTCCCAGTTTCATATTCTATAGACTTTTATCCAGACAGAGGGAAAGAGGGAGAGGCAGAGATAAAGGTAGAGGTGGAGAAGGGAGATTGTGTGTGTGTGTCTGTCTGTCTGTCTGTCTTTGTCTCCATCTCCAAGTGTGTTTTATTCTTTGCGTGGTCACTGACACTGGCAGTCATCTGTACCTCAGCATTGTGCATATTTCCAAAGTAATTGTTAAAAAAATCTCCGTTATATTAGCTGTGAAATATATCTCCCAAGGAGCAATTACGTGACAAGTCATGACTGATTCCACAGGGTTACAACTATGTGGTCATTACTTAATTGCCTGGTCATTGCTTAAAGCCCGGCTGTTTCCATATGGGTGCTTTGTTTTAAATGTGATTTTTCTCTCTGTGTTTGTGTGTCCTCTCCTCTGTTCCTCAGCAAGGGTAGACTGTCTTCCACCATGAACCCTGTTTACAGTCCCGTTCAGCCTGGGACCCCATATGGCAACCCCAAGAACATGGCATACACAGGTGAGTGAACCTGCCACAGTCTGGGTCAGGCTTGGTGGATGTGGTGTAATGTAGGTTGAAGGGTAGTCTTTTTCGAAATGCTTAGTTCTAGTGAATTGTTGCCAAGGCTGTTCTTAGCTGTAATGGTATCAACCTGATTATAATTTACTAGCTTACCTGACACCATTAGACAGGGCACCTTGCATGTCTTACTTTTTATCCATTATGTTGTAGTAGTAGAGCCTCATTTAATTAACCTGCTATCTTCAAATTCATTTTTAGGCTCAGTATTCCGTTCTGGTGCTGATAACGTTTATTCCCTCTTCATTTCCTTAATCTGTTGGTGGATCGACATTCCACATATTCCAAGTCTCCCACATTAATCTTCCTGAATTGCACCTACCATTTTTAGTTGCAGGAACTGTGCAGAATAGCATCTAATTTTTCAGAGATGTTTGTTGAAGAAGTGATAAATTAGAGACCGTTACCTGTGTTGTCTGTTGTAAATACAGTAGATATAGCTATGGATAGCCACAGCGGTCACACAGTTGTGCTGCTTAAGAGGACAAGAATGAATGAACATCAGGGTCAGGGGGCGAGAGGCGTGAATAACGACTGGAAATACTGTCTTACCATGGTAAAGGATATACAGGGAAATGACAGACTTGAACTTCAAAGAAATCTAAGTATAAGAGATTAGATGTGATTCATTCGGATGTAAATTGGAATGATTTTCAGCATGTGGGAGGAATAATATGGTTCACAAAACAGATATTGGTGCTGGATATGGCATAGTAAGATCTTTACTTGCATTTTGTTTCTGTAATTTCCATAGTTTAGACAATCAGTAAAAAGCGGAATGCCACACAAATAGCAAACATTCAGATACATTTTTTCTGTGCCTATCTAATGGTTATATATGGTCATACCTAGTTACATAGCCAGTGGGTGTCAGGCTCACCAGTGTGTCTAAATGGTGTGATATCTTGGATTTTGTATGATTTTCCAGCAGCTATATTCATCTATATTTTAAGGTGATTCTAAGACATGTATAGGGAACTCATGAAAATGGCTTGCTGGTTGTAACACAACATTGGAAAAAGGGCCATATTTGATACCACAGTTTAGCAGTTAGACCTGAAAGCCAGCAGTCAGATTGGTTTACTCCTGTTTTCTTCCATTATTGGATTCCTCAGAAACATTGCAGTGGTTTCTCCAAGGCATATTTTGTCAAAATTCTACCAAAGCTCTTCTGTTATGAGCATGTTATATAAAGTTATCACCACAATGATATTTCACCTTGCAATCAGATGTTGCCCTTGATTTGTCTGAGGTATGTCTGGTATCCGGTATTTGTTGTGCTGTCCTGTTTCTTTCTGCTCTTTGTGGAACTGGAAGCTTCTCTCTCTTTCTTGCATATCTCCTTCTTGTCCAGATGTGTGTATGTGTGTGTGTATGTATGTGTGTGTGTGTGTGTGTGTGTGTGTGTTTGGAGTAGTGTGTTTCCTCTGTTTCGTTTACTGTCATTTGCATTCAGTTTGTCGTCTTCCCTCCATGACTGAGGCTATAATCCTGATTAATGTGTTAGCACCGTGGATCAGCGTGGCACTAAGTTTTACAAGTGCTGGGCAGCATTTAAAATTCCTCCCCCACTGACACAGCTGACATTTAAGTTCCACTTCAGTTTGCTTCCTGTTAGGTCTCCAGTAGAGATGAGGTATGATGTGTGCAGCTGGATTGTCTCCCAACAGGGAATGCTTTATTTGTAGCACCGAGCATGCAGTGAATCCTGAGAGGTTTCAAGAAAGAAAAACACAGAAGTACAAGAACAAGACAGGTTCTCATTAAATGCAAAGGTTGAGGCTCCCAAGTGGTGCAGGTGGTAAAGCTGCTTGGTTGTAGTGTGTTAAATAGATACTGGCTGCAGGTAAGTGTATCAGAGGATTGCACACTCTTCGCTTCAGAGCTCCCTGTGCAATGTGAGGAGAGGTTAATGCTCAGGTGTTTCCGTTTCCAAAGTCCGGATGAAATTTACAAAAAAGTTCAATAAATGCAAGAGCTGGAGTGTCAGTATTGATTCATTTGGGCAGTATTGATTCATAAACTGCAGAGTTTCAGGTGTACTCATTTGTAGTAGAAGCTACTGCCGATAGCTAGACCTATGTGTACATACACTAAGGACACCGTATTTTAGGTGAGATATGCAAACCAAATAGTTGATGAAGCACTCAGTTTCCTTGTGCCAGGGAAACGCATATGCCTTTATTTGTTTCAGCCCAGTTGTCTGTTTAATTTTGCTGGCTGACTGGCTTGCATGTTGCAGTGTGACAAGACTCAAACTGACATTCTGTCTGTCGAAAATCAGCAAGTATAAATATACAGCCAAGTCAATGTCATTTCTGATTTCCTTTGCTTTTCATCACAGTTGGGCCTCCATCATGTCAGTAAGGGGAAGGTGTGTGTGTGTGTGTGTGTGTGTGTGTGTGTGTGTGTGCGCGCGTGTGTGCGTGTGTGCGTGCGTGCGTGCGTGCGCGCATGTTCATATGTGTATATACATGTTATGTATGTACGGAAAATTACTAATCATCTCTATCCACTTGTCATAGTAGTATTTGTATCTGTATTTGTCTTGCCATTTGTTAAATTGGAAATAATTAATGACACAAGTGCTCCATAACACCTGATGTGTCTGTGTTATCAGCCAGAAATTACATACATTCCATTGCAAGGCTCCACAGAGCATCTTTGCATATGATTTGAGCTAAACAGGGACTTAACTTCATGCCAGTTTTACAGTAATTATCTATGCATTTATCAAAGGAGACTGTGCCAGTTGTGCCAGTTTCAATAGATACCATTAATAACATTTTGAACAAATTAATAATCACTATAGATTTGGTGGGGAGAACGTAAATGTTTTTCCCCTGATTTTTTTCATCAGGGACATGTGTTTTTGCCAACTGCTGCTTTTTACCAGTACAGTAATAGTAAGACATGGAACTTTTATAAGTGTGTATGTGCATGTTCTTGTGTGTATGATTTTGCATTGTGTTAGTCGCTTCAGCATATGCAAGGTGCAGTAAATGATTGACTAATGGTTGGCAATCAGTCTGTTTAATGCATGTAATTTTGCTGACTCCCCTCTATGGTGACGTGCAAGTCCTGCAAATATGTTTCACATATGGCAGTGTTCTGTCTCACCCTTTCTCTTTCCACTCAGCAGCAGATGCCAGATTTATTTGTCATATGTTTAAATATTGTTTAAATGAACTTTAATTTGATTTGATTTAAAGATAATCTGTCTAGTGCTTTGTGACGTGTGATTTGATTTGACGGATTACTTAAGTGATTCTTTCCCTTGGTCTGAATCACATGACTTTTCGTGTCTGCAAGACTTTTTGTGTGCTTATATTTTACCAAGAGGGCATACCCACTCTTTGATTATATTCAAAATGCAAGACACAAATGGCCAAGAGCGGTCCTGTTTTGCTTAGCTGTCCATCACTGACAGTTCATCTGAAACTTGTGGAAGGCCTTCAGGTGACTCTTTTTCTTGCCTCCATTTTTGTTGATCTGTCTGCAGCACACTGTGCGACTTCTGGGGAGGTGGTGGTATTGCAGAGCTCTCAATTGATGGGTCGGGTCTGGTCTTGGAGGCCTGAGGGATTTTATGTAAATTGCATTATTGGTACAAAACTGATCTATAACTGAAACTAAAATTAGTATTGCTGGTCACCTTTTGGAGGAAGCTTTGTCTGTCTCCAGTCCCCTTTTTTCTCATCTCTCACTGTCTTTTTCTTCACCTCCCTCCCTCTCTTTCTCTCCTCCCTCTCTGTCCCCCCCCCCCTCCCCAATGATACTGATTTTCTTGCTGAATCCTAGGTTCTGTTGTCCTTTCAGCATTGTAACATTATGCTGCCATTATGCTTCCAGGTCTGAAAAAAGCAGTCAGTGCTGTTTTCAGGTACAAAGTTTGGTATGACCTAATGCATTCAAGGTGAATTTGGACCTCAGTATTACTAAAATGATCATCAAAATGATCACCTCAGATGGTGGAAGCACTTGTTTTAACTGCAGACTGAGCTTTACATTACGGTTTGGAAACCCGCTGTATTTTTTGCTGACAGTGATCAGTGGCCCACATCAGGGGAAGAAATTGGCTTCACTCCACTGCAGATAGGGGTGGGTTGGCCAGGGTCCCCTTGTTGTTCTGCTTTCAGCACCCTGGGACTTGCGTAGGAGCCTGTGAGTTACTTAGATAGCATCAGGAGGATGCGCCTATGTGTATCAGAGGAGTGCAGGTGCCTGGCTGCTCTGCTACTAAGAAAAACTACCACACTTGTGAAGGAAGTGAAATAAAGCATGTTTTTTGTGGGAATAAAGGGATTTTTTTTGTTTGTGTCTAGCAGAAACATGTTGTATTTGCTTTGCTTTGGTGTGCACATTGTTTTACACTTTCCACCTTGTGGAAAGTGAGATATGGTTAACAGCTATTTAAGGATACCTCAAGTAGTTCTATAAGAAAACCAACTAGGGATAATGTTGATTACCTCATCCCAGTGTTTTATATTTTACACATAACAATCTGTATATTTCGGTTTTTAACTGAAGAAATTCACAATAATTACTTTATTTTAAGGGGATTACAGCAGTTGCTCGCTAAGAGCTTGAGCCTGTTCCTTCCTGGTAACAAGCAGTGCATCAACCAGTAAACCTGCGGCTACCTCAGTGATAACTGAGGTGAACTAATGATATTTTGCCAAACAGCCTTGGGTGTCATTTACAATACACCCCAGATCACCGGTTTTGACCTTCATTGTGCTGGATGTGTTCCAGCCTCAGGGAACATGCACTGCCTCTAGCTTCATCATGAACATTTTTTTGCAGTACAGCCAGTCCTGTCAGGTGCAAGGGATTCAGGTACTAGATGTCGAACATGTTTGTAGCAAAAACAGATTTAGTCAAAGACTTTTCTCATCACTGAATCACTATGCTTCAGAGGTAGAGTGGAGCACCAGGCAATTTAGTTTTAGCAGCGAAACCACATTGCTAATACCCCCACTGATCTCACACTTAGCACCAAGAAGCTGAATAGGAGGCTCAGATCTCAGCTGTTTGTTCACCGTGTGCCCCCTGCCATGTGGAGTTCAGTCTGTGGGAGGGAATTAGCGGATTCTGCCTCAGAAAAGGCATGAAGAAAGAGTGGAGTAGAGGGGATCTCTGTCGCTCTGCCTGCCTTAGACTGCCAGAGGCTGCTAATTAGCATTCCAGCAGCGAGCTGGAGGAGAGGCCGTTGCCATGGCGCTCGATATTGATGAGGGGCAGTGGATGCAAGCAAATTCATTTAAAGGTACCCCAGGCGATATGTTTTTCCCCCCCTCACACTTTTTTTTCCGCCCAAGGCATTCTTGGGGAGAAAAAGGAGGCAAGCAAACATAGTAAGCAAGAGAAAATGCCATCGCAGAATCATCATGCTTGTTAGAAATTTTGAGTTGTTTGAATTTTGAGGATAGCATGAACCTCTGAACCGTCCTCAGATGAAAACATAATTTGGACCCAGGAGACTGTGGGTGAGAGGGGCTGAGGCAGAGCTTTCCCTGGGGGGGAACGTGCTGTTCTCTCTGACTCTGACAACATGCTCCCTTGCTCAGTCTCCTCTGAGTCTCCTATCATACCTGTCTTCTTAAGAACCCTCTCAGGAGAGCTGTGCGCAATACTTAGAGACTGTAGTTTTTGTCAGATTTCTTTTTTAGTGTTTTGTACTTAATGTCAGCTTTGTACCTTCTGCAAAACCTTAAGTGAGTTTCTATCCAGCGGAGTTTGACCCAAATCTAGAAATGAGCTTTTACTGGTCCATGGTGAAACTGACTAATAAAACCCAGTTGATTGAGAAGAAGCTTGTAAACAGGTGGAGATGAAAGTAATCCATGTACTCAGCAATTGATGATGTGGTATCCTGGCTTGCGTGAATGTTTCCAAAACCATACAATGTGCAGCTGAATTCCTGTGGTGTTGGGTTAGTCTGCAGTTACACACTGACTCATTACACAATAAAACGATTTCCATCAAGTTTACAGTGAGTAATTTTATCATTTTATTGCTTTTATATAAATCTGTTGCCTGTGAGTTTGTTAGTATAATTTAAAATGTATAATTGATGTCTACCACAAAATTAAAAAACAGCAAGAGGTGCTGTGCTGTGTTGCGTGTCAGGATAGAGGACCTCAGTGGAAGTCTGTGTTAATGTTGTGCTGTTAAGTCCATATTATCCTCAGACACATGCTAATGTATGTATATTTGCAAAGCATATTTCCAAATGAATTCATTCTTGTGATTTTGTCCCTTTTGCCCCCTCAAGGCAGAGTTGGTTGTGAACTCAAACTCTGCAGGAGCGTTACAGATGGTAATGGGGAGTTCAGGAGAGCAAGGTGGCAGTTCTGAATTGAATGCATTCCACAGAAGTATAATATCTGGGGACTATTACAGAGACTGCTCGAGGGGGCTAAGATGGCAGAATAACTGAATGAAAGAGCTGAATTAAAGCACTCTCTCTCTCGTTTGTGTAATTTTTTTCCCTGCCTACCATTAGCTGCAACTCCTGGTCACAAACTGTTCCATAAATACGGAGCCTAATTAGCAGAGCGTGGGAGGCCAGTTTTCATGTGTGTGGGCGTGATGCAGGCCTCGTTAGGGAAGGTCTAAATTCACAGTGCTCAAGCCAAGGCTGTAGAGGGTTTTTATGATGATATATCTTACTGGTGTGGCAGAAATGGTTCTGTTCAGGTTGCCCTGAAATGACCTCAGTATTGTGTTTCTTTTATTGGTTAGTCAGTGAGGGAAAATGAAACCATCATATCAGTACTGTATTAAACCGGGTGGCCGTGTAGCATATTGGTTAAGGAGCAGGACTCGTAACCGAAAGGTTGCCAGCTCAATCCCCGCTGGGACACTGCTGCTGTACCCTTGGGCAAGGTACTTAACCCACAATTGCCTCAGTGAATATCCAGCTGTATAAATGGATAACATTGTAAATACCTGTAACTGGTGTAAGTCGCTCTGGATAAGAGCGTCTGCTAAATGCCAATAATATAATGTAATGTAATGTAAGCCATTCTGAGGCCAAATTTTAAGTGAGAATTTTCTTACAGCTAAAATAGTTAAGCAATATGTCCATGAGGTACTATCTTATCTGACAGTCCTTATTGAACTGACATTATTGTAAGAAAAAAAATGTCTAATTGATTTGAATTTATTGTTATGCATACTTACTGTTACAGGTGAACAAATGTAAGCATAGTGATCACTGAATCATGCCACAAATCCAGATACCTGGTCTTCAAGTGTCAAAAATGGTAGGGTGAGGTATGAGTGTCATAGATCACAAATACAGGTATAAAAACGCTTGATTTCCTATCTGTGCTTGTGCTTGTCTTCCTGTCTGTGCCACCAGACTCCTGCAGTTAATCCAGAATGCAACTGCACGACTTGTCTGCAACCTCCGTAAACGTAGTCAAGTCACACCCCTCTTCACCTCACTTCACTGGCTTCCTGTTATAGCTCGCATCAAGTTCAAAACCTTGGTGTTGGCATAAAGGACAGTGAATGGGACAGCCGCCTCATACCTACAGTCAGTCTTTAAACCGTATGTACCAGCAAGATCACTGTGATCTGCAACCATAGGGCAACTGACTGTCCCTACCCGACAGGGTAGCTCCTCTCAGCCATGATGCCTGTCTGTACTGGTCCCCCAGTGGTGGAATGAACGTCCCACTGGTGGTCAGGGCAGCATGTTCCAACTCAGACCAAAGACCCACCTCTTCAGACTGCATCTCAGTTCCATGTTATTCCCCACCCCCTAACACCAGCTACTTGTATTACTTGCTGCTTGTTTTGCACATAGTATAGCAATGTGTTATCGATACAGTGATATGGTAAAAGTGTTTCTAGTTGACAGATAAACATGTAGGTCTCCTTGAAGTAAGAATTGGAATGTTATGTTTTTGGACATCCACTACACGTTTGTGCAACGTTTGTTGTGACAGTTGCGTCAGATGCTATGTCTGATGAGCTCACAGGTGGCAACTTTGGACAAAGTAAACAAACGTATTGGAAGTGCTTTTCCAGAGTTTAACACTGTTAATGCCTAATGAAACGCTAAAAGAAGAGCATCTCTATGTAAACTGGTATCAGTGTTTCTTACAGGAAATCTGCAGAGTGCATCTTTGTTCGCTCACTGCTGACTTAGGCTGAGCCATACCTGAGACAGGTTTCCCCTCCGGCTGGGTGGAGCCACCAGAGCGGTGACCCAGTTTAAATCCTGCTCACACCCCCCCCCCACAGTTACCATCTGTCCTACCAGAGCTGCCTTACTCAGCATTCCCTGAAGGGGCCGGCCGGCTGTAGAGAGGAATGTTGTGAAAAGCATGAATGGGGCCCTACCCATGACCAACCCCCCCCCCCACCTTTTCATGTGTGTCACTGATGAAGCACCCTTTTACCGCAGCCACCATCACCCAAAGCCTACACCTCTCTGTAGCCTACTGCTGTTTATATAGGCCTTAGTTTTCTAGCTCTGTTATGCTGTGTCTGAAAAGTTTGAAAACTTTGGACATCAAGCATGAAGATTTATGTTAGAGCTTTATGTGGTTTCAAAAAGTCATGAACTGGGAGTGCATTTCCAGCAGTTTTGGACAGTGTAATGATGGTAATTGTGAAGGGACAACAAACGTCTCGTTAGGCTCATTTTCTACTCATTCTTTGCATTCTGTCCTCTACTGCCACTGAGGCAGTTACTGGAGGTTTTACTGGGGAGCTGTAAGGTCACCTTGTATAGTAGGGCCATGTCTGGTCAGGGACATCAGCGGTGTGGACAGGTTTTTGTTCCCATCATTCTGCCACCTGATAAGAAAATTAGAATTTGAATTGCAGCAATTTAACTTCCCATCTCAGCTCTGGGTCTCAGTGATGCAGAGGAAGCTAGAAAGTGTTGTTAGATTTAAGCCCGCTTGGACTAGAGAGCCGTTCCTTCTCTGTAAGTGTGTGGCAGTGACCATTGTGGAGTCGCAGTCAGTGACTGTTTCTAGTGGTTGAGTTGTAAGCTGCAAAATTCCAAGGAAAGGTTCCTTTCCTTTTTGTCGAATCTCAGCCACATCGTCAGGCAGCTCTCGAGACTGTAACGCTCTATGAGTCAGACACTTGCTGCTTGGCTGAAGCAGTCCTCCCTCCCACATACATAGACTCTTTCATTTTGCATGAGCTGATTAGCAGACAGGCAGTTGATCATGGCTGTTGGCAGTAATGTGATTCTATAATAACTGGTGTGTTGAAAGGCAGGGGAAGCAATATATACATCCCATTCATGTTGTTATTGCCAATTGGTTATCTTAAACTCCAGCTACGATGTCTGCTCGTTACACTCATGCATCCGCAGGAATCTGGGACGAGACACAATGCTATGCATTGTAGTTATTAACCCTGACTTCAGCCTGCTCTGGGTGTGACATTGATCTTAATATCCAGGAAGATGGAGTGAATCAGCTGAAAGCACTATTTTATAAAGAGAGGAGTTCAATTATGTTTTATGGAGACACAATAAAGAATCTGTTCTGTGTTTTTTTTCCTACTGTGACCTATGTGCATTCCTGCCTAATTCAGGGAAAATATATCTCAGCCAAGAAATTGCATTAGTGGAAGAGATTTATCTCTTGTTGCTATCTGGGTGGCAGGATCCAGTCCTCTGCCATGTTTGTGGATTGGAATTGGGAATAGGTACGTGTGTCAGGTATTACTGAAGGGATGGTTCAGGTGTGAAATGAATACCGATTTGAGACTCATTTGGAAATGCTACTTACAGTAGTGTCTTTGGTATTTCCATCTTTGTTTTTCCTTTAGTGAAAATTTGTGCCTTCACAATATTTTTTTTTGGAGGAAGGTACAGCCTGCAGTGTTCCACAGGTTTTAAACCCCAATCCCACAGTAACCCTGCTCAGCCCCTCCAGAAAACAGTTGGGTTCATCTGCTTTCCCATTCACTAACAGTTCTATAAGCAGGGCCATACCATCCCTTTGTCTCCTCAGTCTGCTACTTTCACATTCTCCTCCTTCTACTGCCGTAGACACCTGTCAACAGGACCCCACCAATCACACATTGGGCTTCTCAAGAAGTGTCTGAAATTGTGTTGGAAACTACAATTTCTGTCATTATTTTCCTGTCCAGGAGAAAAGTGTTCAATTGCTGAGTCTGTCTGTGACACATTTAATACTTTGACTAAACCTCATTGCACTGAATTTTACCATATTGGGCTTGTAAATATAAAAACTGAACCCCACACAGATACAGAGTAAAGAGAATGCGTTAAGAAGCATCAGTCTGAAAAGTGTTTAATTATTGGTCTGTTATTACCTGTTATTGTAACTATTATTAACTATTTTTGTTTGAAAATTTGAGATAAAGATCCTGCCAAATGAATCTTTTCTGTTTTGGGCTGACTATGTGTGCATGCATGAAGTGTGTTTTTTGTATGAAATATGTCTGCTGGAGAGCCAGTGGCATGAATATGTGACCTGCTGAGAAGGCCTGGCAATCTCTGTCTCTGTGTTTGGTAGCACCTTTTCAGCAGTTTGTTGGCTGTTAGAGGCAATGAGGAAAAGATGGAGGGACTGAAATCATTTAAATTGCATTGTCAACAAGCAATTTTGAGCTTATTATTTAGTATTATTCAGCTCTGTCCCACATGTCATTGTCACAGTGAAAGTAATCACCATTCATGAATGTGGATGATAATTAATATTCTCACAGTGTTTTCTTCTGAATGAATGTTTTATTTGTTGGTGGCTTGACCTCACACGTCTGGAAAGATTCAACTTTCACCTCATCTTTGGAAACAGTCATTTGCACCTGAAGTCATTAGTATTGTGGTACTGTCCCTCACTAAAGGCAAATAAAAACCTACATGGCTGAAGATTTCCAAACCATTTACTGCATCTTTTTTATGCTGAGCTGGTGAACTCAGCAGCTCAAGTTTCGATCTTGGAGTGCCAGAAGTGCTTCTGGTTCATTACATAGTTTGCTCAATTATAAAGCTAAATGAATTTGGATGACGTTGGGTTCAAGGCACTCAGTACTTTAACATTTAGAGGTACCTAGAAAAGGGTTATGGCATAGCCAAGACTAGCATTTCCTCTGATTAGTGAAACCCATTTACCCTGCTGGATATTTATTAAGACAATAAAAGATTTGAACTTGAAACCCTGAATTCTACAGGCCAGTAGTCTAACCGCCGCATCACACTAATTGTTTTGAATACGCAACCTATCGCAGCATGCTGTCATTGCAGGAAGAATTGCTGTAATTACCTGGCGCACAGGTAGTAAGTTAAGCGAATAGTATATTAGATCTCTTTCCTTGTAACTTGGCAGGTAGGCTGGTCCCTTAATTTAGTCCAGCTCCTGGCCTGCTGGTAAAAAAAAAATCAATGTTTATATTTTATTCAGCAGTTGTTTTTATGGTTCAGTGAAGTGGTCCTGGCTGTACATCTCACTGCAGTTCAGCCTGTTTCACATAAATAGCCTGCCTTCCTGTACAGTATCTCGCTGTCCCTCTTGGCCCCAAGAACATAAAATCATCATCCTTATGATCAGATTTTTCCATTTTTTTCCCCCTCCTCTTCCTCAGTAAGTTTATCTCACCAAGCAGATGGTTTCATTTGCAGTGAGTGCCATCGGTCTATATATTTTGGTGCTGTTTATTAAGAGAAGTCCTCTTCCAGCCTGCTTCCTCCGCCACCCTTCGTCTCTGTCTGTAACATGTACTGATGGCTGTCAGCCTAGCCATCTGTGGAGGACTAGATAAAGCAGACGCTGCAGGGAGAACATTCCCACCTCCACTACTCCATGTTTTCCTGTCATGAAATACTACTGAATGCTTCATGGCAATGGGCAGCAGTGCCTTCGTGGAACACTGAGTGGTAGATGAATTCTGCCCTTAGTGCTGACCCTGGATTGGTTATAGCAGTTTTTTCACAAATCGGATGGTGTTAGGAGTAAGGCTGGATGAACTGATCCTGCATCCTGAATGGTGCAAAATAGCTGTTTCAACCTTTGTAGCCAGCTGCATTGTTTGGTTTTGGCTCTGTCACCACCTTTCCTGCATTTTCTTTAGGTTGGATATTGATTTGGCTCTGATAATCCACCAAGGAAATCCTCATATCCTTGGAAAATTAATTCCTAATATTATTTGGATTTGGAAATATAATACTAATATTTGTAATTATGACTTCATCAAGATGGTCCTTCTCCACTTTTCAGCTACACCATCATCTCTACAAGGCTCATCTCTCTCTCAATGCGTGAACATTGCCCTTGTCCTCTCCCAGATCATAAAATCAGAACAGAAAATCAGTGTTATTCTCCACGATAAGCTCTCCTTCACGGAGAATGTTGCTTCAGTAACCCAAGACTGCGCTACCCTGCTAGTCTTCTGAGGCAGGCAAGGTCATAGATCCTTCTCACATTAAATCCATTATCAGATCTTCCACCTCTATGCCCACTCTTTTCTCGATGACCCCCTGATCATTGGGCAGTGCCTCCCCACCCGTGGATGCCCATCCTAAACTCTCCCTTTTCCTCGCCGGCCCCCCAGTGGTGGAATGTGCACACGCAGCACTTTGAGTTTCCATGGGACAATAATCTGCTGTTATTCCTCGATTCCTGCTCCACTGAGATAGAAAGATTCTGCATTGGAACGCTTTCTTTCCCTGCGGCAAGGAGAGGGAGCACTGCGTGTCTTCAGTCCCCATGGTGGTCTGAGCTGTTGGAAATCGAAGCATTAAACCAATGTTGCAGCATTTAGAAACCTCCCCACCCCATTAGACCACCCACCCACCAGTGGGCTCTGGGCAGGAGACGAGGATTCAGCTCTGATTGCTCTGGGACCTGGAGACCCTGACCACAGGGAGGCGGGAGAAAGGAGAGAGAGGCTCGATGGACGTTCCGATCAGAGCCACACGCCACGGCGATGTCCAGAAGTGAATTTTTCACACTTGTCATTCACCAGGGTAGCACTGTGAACTTCCATCAATGAGAGGTGTTGCCTTAGAAGGACAGAACTGTGAGAATGTAATTGAATAACAAAATTGAAAGATGCTGGTTTATTTGAAGAAGAAAAGCTACTGTACTGAAATCCGCTCTGGGCGGACTTCGCAGCAGAGCTCAAGAGTGTGGCCAGAGACTGAATGACATAGCTGACCAAGCCTTTGCACATACACAGTGACAGCAGCACACACCCAGCCACTCGTAAGATAGGTGGGAATCTCAGTGTCTGCTGCAGTGTGACTTCTCTTGTCCGGTATTTGGAACTAATAACCATAGATTTGAAGCTTGAGTTTTCTGTGCAACTGTCCAGCATGATTTCAGTGGCGATTTGATTTGGTTATTGCAGTAACTGCATAACTGATTAAAAACACACTTGCAGTTGTGTCTGAGCTCCTCTCCTCTTGGTGTATGAAATGGTGTAGTTGCTGTGTGTTTGCGAATCTGTCAGGTTGTCTTAATGAGGTGGTGTATCTTTACATCTCTGTGTATTCAAAATGTGTATCTTGTCATCTGTGTGTATTGAGATAGTGTGTCTGCATTGCTTTGTGCGTTGAGATTGTCTGCATTTCTGAGTAGTCAAAATATGTATCTGTTCATCTCTGCATGCATTGAGATGGTATATCTCTGCATCTCTGAGCATTCAAAATGTGTATCTCTTCATCTCCATGTGAATTGAGATGGTATATCTCTATACCACTGTGTGCACTGACACAGTCTATCTCTCTAAATTTAGTGGAAATGCAGAAAGAGCACTGGTCCTTCAACATCTTCTTTAATATTACAGTTTTATATTCCTTTTTCATTAACACATGCACACTATTGTTCGCCCCGGGTGATTCTCTAAAAGCAGCTCTCCTCTCTCTCTCCTCAGGCTACCCTGGAGGTTATCCCACCACCGCTCCCACCTACACACCCAACCTCTACCAGACCGGCAGCCCGGGATACCCTCCAGGTAAGACTCCCCTCTGCCAGTCTCGCCTCAGGCCAAAGCCTGTGAACCTAACGCCAAACAGAGGAGACCCCTCTCGGGTATCCTCAGCAAGTCCCTTGAAAGAGAGGGGGATCTCACTGATGTTACAGCTGAGAGCAGAACGTGAAGGGCGTGCAAAGTGGCCTCCTCTCTCTCCTCTCCGGCACCACTACGGCTAAGGTCATTTCATTTGAAATAAAGGAGTAACTGAAGTAGCTGAAATCGGGCATAGGTGAAACATCTTTTGTTTCATGTTTGCCTGAACTGAAGGGAGTCACGTACAGGTTCTGCCGAATTCATCCATTAAGGCTGCCTTTGAAAATTAAAATGGCATTTGGGGGTTTGGAACAAGGTTCAGTGTGTTGTTCTCTCAAGCGTCTCACCATCTCATCACAGTATTTCAGGATTTCACTCGCATCTCACTTATCCTTGATGTAGGTTGCTTAAGTCCTCTTCTCTAGAGACAAGACTGTTACCACCTATAGCCCTGCAGGTCTACAGAGAATGGTGGGACTTATACATCCGTTCAAATGTAAGGCTGCAGTTTTGACGTAAAATTTAGAATTCAAGTTTAAAGGGAGAAAAATGTGTTTATATAATATTATTTCCACTGCTGTTTTTAAAAAGGGCTCACCTCTGTCACCGAGCAGGGCATTGCTGCCCCCTATTGGCTAATGCTTGACTGCCTAACTGAAACATTACTTAGATTTAGGTGTCTACTGTGAGCATTTTATAATTATTATTATTTTTTAAGTAAAGTAAAAAGTGACCAAAGTGTGAGAGGAATTGTTGTTTATGCCAAAAAATAACATTTCACGAGTATGACAGATTGATGCTTGGGTTTTTTAGATCAACTACAAGTAGGTGAATATTACCTCACTTGAAAATGAGAGTGTGGTCCTGTACAAAAACATGGGGATTAAATACAGCCAGAGGATCAATCTTAAGTATGAGCAGCAAATGTAGTAAGTAATAAGGGCTAAAAAGTTACCTTGTTTGTTACAAAAAGCACATCTCCCACATATTGCACACAGCAGTGGTATAATGGTTAATAAAATCTTGCTGGGTCACACAGACAACATGACAGTATTCTCTGAGTACATACAGCACCTAGTAGCTGTCCTTAAGAAGGTGAAGGAATTGCTGTGTGGTTAAATGATCTGCACTGAATGGTGACACAACAGCTGAAAGGTTATGCAGCGTCAGTGTTTCATAGTGTGGGTTCTTGCTTTCTCCAAACAGAAAATCCAGTTCTTTCACTGTAAAGAAATTTGTTATTACATTGCTATTGCGTTGAAGTTCCTCCCTCTCACCTTTGTCAGTGCCAAGTTATTTAACAACAGAACTTCCCGTGTCACTTACTGAGACATGTAGTGGTTTGCTTCTAGTGACACAGTCCTTCAAGTTTGGTCCATGAGTAATTCTGTCCAGTTCTATTACAGCTATTCTAAACTAGGAAGTTTACATACCACTGTGTCAGGATATGTCATAGGGGTATGTATAAGAAAAATCAATAATTTTAGTAATTCATTTCATTAACAGTCATCTCATTCATTGATTCTGAATGCTAGTGTAATTGGTTACTATGAAGAAGCTTGTTGCTGTTTGACGTGCAGGTGATCAGCTAATAATTTTCTTAGCAGACGTAACCTACAGTGAAAATCATTTTGTATAATCTGGTGTAAAATTAAATACATCACATCTTTTCCCACAGATATGTTGTTCCATTTTGTGTGCATGGGATTTATTTTGAGAAACAGTACACTGTAAACACCCTATGACAATTTGATTGCTAAGGACGCTATTCTAAATGAAAGTTGATTGACAGCAAGCCTGTCATGGCCGACCCCTCTGGACTGGTAAGTGCTATTATAGTGACAGAGCTGTAATTGAAATACTCGTTTGAACATATCTAGAAGAAGAAGAAATGAGACATTGGTGTTGACCCATATATTTTCTCCCAGCATTGCAGATGCATTAGTGTCTTGCATTTTGAGTCAAGCATCCATGAACTGAGGCACTTGTGTGTGTGTGTGTGTGTGGGAAACGTCATCTCGGTTTAGCCATTTGACTTTGCTGGAACTGCTTTTGTTTTTACATACCACACTGATGTAGACTGAGACCTGCTTCAAAATGCATCCTGAATATTTATACACTTTAAAATGCAAAAGCTACAAGTCTGCCTAGTTAACTGTGAAACATGGTTGGCTAGCATTTCTTTTTAAGTCTTTTAGACAGACCCTGTCGATAGTGATCATCATTACTTAGCCATCTAGTTTTCGTCATGTGTCAAACTATTAGCTTGTCATTAGGAAGATTGGTCTCAAACTACTTGTTAAAATGAAAGCTCTGTGTTGTGCCTTCACATCTTGCTATAAAGAAGGAAGCCAGGACGTGTTTTCTGTGACTGTCATGAGATTATAAAATGGCTCATTTAAGTGAACAAAATACTGATGTGTCAGCCTGGAAGTCACAACAATATTGACCATTATTCCTCTTTCTCAGTCCACAGCACAAAAGCAGTTTCCCTGAGTCCTTTGATCTGTCCCTAACAAACATGCTTTTGTGTTGAATGATACAAGGTCACAACTGCTGCCTAGCTAAATTGACATACCAAATTAAAACATTCCTCCTTTACTCATATATATCAACATACTTGTGATTTAACTAGGTAGATATCATTGTTAGTTTTGATATGAAAAACATAAAATGGTTTAGTACACTGCCTTCTCTGAAGCTTGCATCATGTTAGTTTTAGATTTTATTATTAATGGTGTTGAATGGAGCTGGCTATAGCTGACAGGTATGCACAAAAGGTGAAGGCTTTTTATATATTATTTATATATGTTGTTTAGTGGTCATGTAAGAGAGTTCTGTTTTCGCGGTTGGTGGCTCGTTTTAGTGTGAAATGCTGTATAGCTAAAGCTAGCTCGCAAGGTACACAACAAGTAGTATAGCATGGTGGCCCACGATATTGCCTACGATATGTTTTCTCTGATGTACCCAATCCTGTCTTCCTTGTTAACTATCTGCATCCAGATTTTGCTTGTGAATAGTGATTTAGTCAGTTTCCACTGGTAGAGCCAAGGGAGAATCATTGACTGAGATTGTTTCAAAGCCGTAAGCTCCCTGTCACCCGTCATGCTCTTTAAATTCTAACATGTTAATAACCATATGCAGAAAAGGACTCATCTGAGAATTTTGGCATAACTGTGCAGTGACAGAAGCCTATCACAAACAGGCTTGGTGTGGGGGGGGGGGGGTTCAGCAATGTGACTGCTTACCTATTTGTTTAGAGGGCTGTTTGTAAAGATTCAGATAACATTGACATGTGTGCAGTGCCACTAGACTGCTCTCATAATATAGTGCATTACTCTGTGCCCAGCAGTGATGAGCATATGTTCTGATTTCACTGTAGAGAACAGTTGACATCTTAACTGCATACCCAATGATAAAATGCATACATTACCAGGATGTCAGTTTGCTTCTTTTCAAAGTGCGGAATCTTCCAGCTGTCAGTAGGGTGTACTTCAGGCCATGAGAACCATGACTGAACAAGGATTGAGCACTGTATGTGCCAGTAAGCCTGGAAAATTTGTCCTTTTTCCCAGAATTCCTTGCCTCCCAGTCAAATTTGTTTTGCCAAGTTGCTAAACATTCTTTTCTGGGACCAGTCAAAAAAGGGTTATTGTGCTTTTGTTTAGATCGCACAATGATGTATTTCTGCTATGTCTGCGAAATAGTATGTGTTTAGACTACTTGAAATCAACTATCAGAGTCAGACAAGAACTCCCTAATCTCTACTGACCTTCCTGTGCCACGATTTGGAAAGGGAAAATCTGCTGATTGAGCCCTTAAATGTGGCCTATACATGCAGCGCAACTTGAGTAGCGTTTACTTTTTGTATAGGGAATGACGACTGTGGGTTCTGTTACTTTTGTAGAGGTATTACTAGCCATTTGGCAAATTCCTGGTTATTGGATGGAGAATGTTTCTCTTATGATGACTGCTCGGTTGTAAAATCTCTAGCTGTCCTTTTTTAGAGGTCTGATGGGTCTTTGAGTGACCCCCTATTGCGAAGGTTGCGCAGTCTCTAGTTTAGATGCCAGTAATACCTGTTGTGGTGAATGAGGCCAGGGCACGTATGGAGCGTTAGTTTGAGTGATAGTTTATGCTGTGTGGGAGATTGGATGCAAGAAGAGAGTGAGGGTCATGTAAGGATGTAGGAAGTGTAATAACAAGCTAAGAGAAAGCACTGCACCCCACTGCATTGTAATTTGGGTGAATGGAGGAGGTGTTATGGAGCACATAAAGCGTGAGTGGGTGGGCAGGGGAGGGGCGGTGGTGGTTATGGTGGTGTGTTGAACTGTCCCCCTGGGGCATGTGTACTGTGCTATGCTGTGTGTAACCCAAACCCCCCCCTCCCCCCTCTTCTGTTGTATCTGTCGGGACAGTGCTGCTGATGAAGCAGGGCTGGGCGCAGACCTCTACAGCAGGGCCCACTGAGGGGTCCTATGACCTGGCAGTGGACGCGGGCTCAGAGAACAGATCTTACCAGGCCTCGTCTGCAGCATTCAGTAAATATCCCTCCTTTTCTCCAGACGTTGTCCCCATCACTGACAGCTCACGCACAGCACTGCAGGGGATGGGGGATGGGGGGGCGCAAGGCAGGGCGACACAGGAGGTGTGCAGGACAGCGCGACATTGGGAGATGTAAGGGCGGAGCTAAAGACTGGGGAGCTGCTTTCCAGCTGGAGATGGAGCACCCGTAAATTTCATTTAATACAGTGTGATATATTGTCACCAAGTAAACGGATAGCTCATTAAAATTACCAGCGCCACAGGCTTGCATCGTCATTAAAGCTGCAGCATTGATTTTATGTGCCCTTTCTAGCTGGTTACGTTATCTGTAGGACACTGTGGGGAAGGTGAACGTATTTACACTCTTGAAATAATTACCAAAAAAAAACAGTTTCATGGTCTGTTTTCTAGGAGGAATATTTTGTAATTGTGTAGCTTATCTTCCGTGGTGTATTTTGTCGTTAATGAACAGTGCAGATTACCAGAGGTATTGGTCGCTTGTACATGGCGTGGTATCCGCTGAACGAAGATGTCTGTGTTTTGTGTAGTTATGTATTTGTGAGCCATGAATTGGCAGCATTCACAGTAGAACTTGTGGTGAGTGCCTTCGTACTCCACCCTTAGATCTTATCAGTGAAGTCTAGTTATAATGATGAAGAGATTACTGTATTCCTGGTGGCTTTGCTGAGACACTGTACCCTGGACAAAAAGTCTAAAGTAATACACATATAGTACCCATCACTCATTCAGAATGTTTTACCCGAGCGTATCAGGACACCTGTAAATGTAAGTACGTTCATTAGAATGCCTAGTGATAAGTGTGTCCTGTTTGATTTTATATTTAATCACATTTCCAAGGCCATAGGTAGGGGTCTTGTTGCCCGTTTGTAATATAACGAACTATATGTGTAAAACGTTTGAGGTTATTCTTGTCCAAGGAAAACAATTTTTATTACAACATCCAACGTAAGAAATGTCACTTTTTTCATTTAGTATTCATTTTATAGGATTTCCTGTTTATCCTAAAAACTGACTCCAGGAGGGTCGTGTTTTTTTTTTTTTTTGTCCCTGTTGATTGCTTTAATAGCCAATAATTTACTTTGTATTTACATTTTTAGAAATCATTGTTGTTTACTTTACTTTGTTTTTTATTATTTATTTTGTTGTATTAGTTCAAAACTATTTTGACATAAGGTGTTGTACCCCGCATATACAGGTAGTATAGAGATAATTTCATTATTTGGCCTCTGAAGAACCAGCTTTGGGGAAAACCAACCCTGTGCAGGAATAGAGTTTGACACCCCTGCCTTAGATGCTAATGACATAACTAATGATGACATGACTAATGACATGCTAATGATAATGACAAAAACATCAGTCTTCATCAGCATGAGAGAACTCTTGAGTGGATACAACATTTTCACAAATATCAGTACACACACATCTACTGTAGAACATCTGCAGCACTATCTGCAGGGGTGTTTTACCAGTATAAGGAGTAGTACAGCAGTACTTGCATGGTAATTGTATGTAATATAAAAGCGTGCAGAGCTGACCAGTTTTGCATTACGGAATACGAATTGTTTTGGCTCATTCTGTTTATGCGGCTATCATATTCTGTTAGAATATGTTCGACAGCACTGGTCTAATTGCTTGAGCTAATCTAAACAGACTTCCATAGCGCATAGTCTCTCTAAAAGAGTGTTTCAGTTTTTGCTTGCAGTAAACAGTACACATCACCCAGCAGCAAACTGGTGGTATGCAGGTTGGATATCAAGGAAGTTAGCACATATGGCAGTGGCATCTAGGCATTTGTTTAAATTCCAGTTTGAAGTGTAGATTCCATTTGGTGTACTTTATAGGAGATGTGAAACCATCCCACACTAGATACTCAGGTGCTGAGAATGTCTCTCACACTGCCTCTGGAGGTTGGTTTGACACTGGTTGAATGGGTTGCACATGGGTTTTGCTCCCATTTACACTACAACTAACAAAATGTGCCATTGAAGCCAGATGAAAGGAAAGTAACGCTCAAAGCCACAGCGATATGATATGAAATGAAAGTGTGTCTCAGAGCAGAGAGAGATGGACATTTCATTGACTTCAGTACTTTCAGTAACTTGCATGTAGCAGCGGCACTTTTGATATATCGACCTGGAAAGGTCAACTTGAAAATCGAAAAGACAGCAACATTCAACAAGCGACACAACAAGCAACAGAGCAACAACATAATGATCACAGAAGACGATTATTCACAGCAAAACAGCACAAAGTAGAGCTGTAAATCTGTCAAGGCAAATGTGACTGGCCTTACGTGATCAAAGAGGGTTTTGATGGGAGGTTCAGAGCAAGAGCAGTTCAGAGCTAGTGCACTGTGCTTTTGCAGCCTTTTAGCTGTGATCTTCGCCTCCCTTGAACACTGTTGCGAAACTTTAGTTAGTGTGATGTATTACAAACATCTGAGCAGTCTGAATTGCCCTGTGCCACTATGCAGAGATTAGCACAAGTCCTTTCTGAAATCTGTAGTATTGATATTGAGGTGCTGAAATGTGATGTGTTAGTACTTGTCGTGCTTTTTAGTTTTTAGTGGGGCCTGTCCTTGCCAAGGATAGTTGGGAGAGTTTCGGTTGCTGTAGGCCTGACGAGGCAAGTTGTGCTTCGGTTTTGTATCAACAATTCCGTGATGTTTATAAATATAGGTGATTCATATGCGCTGTACTGTCATTATATGACAGTAGAATTTGACCACCCAGTTTTACTACAGCTGGAGTGAACATGGCGAAGCGGAAAGTACTCCAAGCATATTTTTCTTATTGTACTTTTGTGAGCTGAGTTTATGTAGGCTTCTTTTCATTGAATACTTCATCAGGTTCAAAGTAAAAGTATGTCTAGATCACTTTTTTCCATCACAGAGATGAGTACAGCTAGATGACACTTTTCTGTCACCATAGGGATGACTACAACTAGATGCTCCTGCTCCTTCCCGGAAAGAACTGATGTATCCATTCACTTAACCATAATATCTTTACCCGAAATGCATGCTAATTTAGCTGTTGTGTAAACCACGTTCCTCATTGCTCTACTGTGGGTAGTCTTTCTCAGTCAGAGGAGTGTACGGTTTAACAGATTCTTGTTTCACCAGTAGAGAGAGCCATTTCTGAGTCCTTCACAAAGGGCTGACAGCACTGCGTGACAGCCAAAGATTTTGTGGGTCTGTTCTCTTCTTACAAGGGCTCAGTGTAAAAAACAATGCCTTAGAAGGAAGTATAACAAGTATGCAAAAGGATTGCTTGGTACCTCCTTCAAAATAGGTAAGCGGAAAGGAATGTGTGCCTCAGGAAAGGGTAGGTTTCATTTGTTGATGTGATCGTGTCCTCTTGTCCGGTTACATGTACTGTGGAAGTGCTGTTTGACCAGTAGGACTGTAAGCAGTGTCTGTAACATGTTTATGTGACTAATATTAAATTAGTGCACATAGACTACTGTAAACATATTGTTAAAGATGTAACCATAGGGTGACATTTTTTAATAGATCTTTGCTTGTTTGAGTTGTATATATTGATATTTCTTGAGAGTCCATTGATAGCGTATGGTAAGATGAGGTCGCCAAAGGACATTTTGCAAAGATGTCTAAATTCTGAATTGAGTATGATTTTTCCCCCCCCCAACAAAATAATTGCTATTTGTGCAAGAACATTTATCATGTCAGCACTAGTAGTGAGGATAATTATGACCCATTTTACAGTATTTTTTGCAGTAGATTGCCTTGCAGGAAGCCCCCTGGCAATTTTTGTGTCCAAAATGGCTTGATGCAGCTGGTTGCAGGAACCGTCTTATAACAGCCAACATGAAGGAACGTAGAAAGAGGAGCCATTGAACTGAAACGTCATCACAGTCACTGTCCTAACCACGACCTTTGTTTCCATAAGTGCATACCTGCCATAGAAGTGTCCTACCTCAAACTAAAGCCTGTCTGGTCTCTCCCTTTTTCCCCATTCCCTCTCCCTCTCCCTCCCTGATCTCTCTGCGCCCCTCCTTCTTCTGCAGGATACACTGCTGGGACCCCGTACAAGGTGCCACCTGCCCAGACCAATGGAGCCCCCCCACCCTACTCCCCGTCCCCTAACCCCTACCAGCCGGCTATGTACCCGATCAGAAGTGCCTACCCCCAGCAGAACCTCTATGCTCAGGTGAGTGTGTCAGTGACACAAAGAAGGTTTGATTGGCTCATTCAGGATGTGGATGCTTAGCTGAATCTGACGGTTGTGTGTGTGATTACGCATCTTTTGTATTCATTTGTTTTCTTGATGTCCCCTTGATGGGACTTCACCACTCTGGTCCTGTTGCACTCATGGTACAGAAAAAGAAATAATGACATTGTTCAAGCCCTAAAATCAGTTTGCAGAGACTTATGGCTACTGTCAGACTGCTTGATGTACTGACTATCCATTCCTTAATGTACTGACTGTGCATTCCTTTGTGTAGTGACTGTCTCAGTCCTCGGTGTGAGAGTTTGACTCTACCTTCCTCTCCGTCTCAGGGTGCTTACTACACACAGCCTGTGTATGCGGCTCAGCCGCATGTTATCCACCACACCACAGTGGTCCAGCCCAACAGCATCCCCTCCGCCATCTACCCGGCCCCTGTCCCCGCCCCTCGCTCCAACAGCGTGGCAATGGGCATGGTGGCTGGCACCACAATGGCCATGTCAGCAGGTGAGGAAAACTACTTTCAGCTGTCATATTGGGACCTGTTGCTAATCTGTTTGATTCCTGTTAGCACTCATCAGTCGTAATAAAATGAATGGTCTACGTCTTCAGTGACTGAGTGTGTGGTTTTTTTTTAATATCAGTCTAGTTATAAATATAGTCACACTTGCAGGGAGTTGTAATCTGTGTCTCTGGGACAAAATTGGATCTGGTGCCACCTTCTGGATATTGTTGGGTATAGCATGCTTTCCTCAAATAGATAAAAGAAAATAAGTTTACTCTGTTTTCATGTAGCTCTGGTTAGGTTTGTCATATGTGCATGATGAAGTGGGACAGGTAGGAAGGAACGTTGTGAGCAATATGTAAAACTTATGTGGTCCCCTTCTTTGTTTGATTGCTTTATAAAGACAGTGTGTGTAGCTGTTTTGGTGACCCTCAGTTTGGCTCCTTCTGTACAGGGACTCTGCTGACCACACCACAGCACACACAGCACATCGGAGCACATCCAGTTACCGTGCCAACGTACAGGCCCCAAGGAACGCCTGGGTACAGCTATGTACCTCCTCACTGGTAAACCCACCTGCCAATTCATGTAAGTCCTCCTGCACACATCCCACAATACCAGCAATACCATGTATGTCTCTGAGTAGATGGTGCCACAAGCACTGTTCCTGGATCAGTCCATGTCTGCCAGTCAAAGTCCTAACTCCAAACCATTTTGTATATAAGGCTGAAACTGATCAAAGGCAGGTGTTTTGTGGTTCTGACTAAGCGCATAGTTGTCCTTATGAGAAATGAATAATGGGCGCAGATGTGACACTCAGTTTCAATGGCATGTCTGCCTCTTGCATAATGGATTATGAGCTGTATCAAAAGACAAATCAATGCCTTTTGAAAGAAGAGTTTTGGCAACTTTAACATTTCATGTTTTTAAATAAAATAATTACAGACACCTCAATCATTAGTGCTATTTGTGTTTTGAAAAATGAGGGATTTTCAGGTTGTGAAACTGCCCTGTTTTGATACAAATTCAGAAGTGTGGTGCTCCTGTTAGCAACATAAATGACAGCTCATGAGTTATTAGTTAAAGCAGCAAATTATGGTGTCACCTGGAAACTACCTCATCCTTATAGCAATTTGAAAAGTTTCACCACGAGTTATTAAAGTACGTTGGCAAACTAGTGAACTCATAGAGCTAGCCATCTGGGAAAGGGATACCGACAGTTTGACTTCTAACAACAACCTGCAACATAATGAAAATGGCCAACATGACTAAAATGTTTGTTTTTTGCATTCCAAGTAGGCAGTGTTTTAGCATTTTAAAAAGCTGTGCACAGTTGCCAGGGTCAGTGGGTACAGTATTTATAAATGTGGTGATTCTTGAACGTATAGCAAAACTTGGCAAGATATGAAAGTTTCTGTTTTCTGCAGGAACCCTTTGCTAAGCGAGCTGATACATGTATCGCATAATATGTATCCCATAATTCCATTTGAGAGCAGCACACAAATTAACCACAGATGTTCGACTGAGATGCTGCACTCTAGCCCAAGCTCTGTTACCTCAATAGGCATTGATTGTGAAAGGGACACCCCAAGCCTGTTTATGCCATTCACGTGACTTGTGATTGCTTAGGAAGTGTATGAAAATGGAGATATTAAATATGAATAGTTCTATTGCACTGTGTTTTTTTGCTTATTCAGTAACGTTGGTCACTTTGTCCATCCCCGTCCCCACTGTGTTTTTCAGATCTGGAGTCAAACATTGTATGCAACTTCTCAAGTCTTACATTGGTGCTGGATCATCAACATCGGGGCACCAAGTCTGTTTGCAAGAACAAAAAAAAAAAACTGCAAGGGTCATTTTTTGCATTCTGTAGTGTTTCTGTAAAAGCTGCTTTTTTAATTGATTTGTTTGCCATTGTTTGTTTAGTTGTTTTTATTTTATTTGACTCTCAGATACTCCAGACTGACACTGACCAGCGGCAGCAGTACAGATCTCTCACATTAACACTGGTGTATTCACAAGGCCAGTCTCAGTGCTGGGAATCACTCATCATCTTGTGCTGCCAAATTTTCTAATGATTAGATTTTACTGCAGTTTTTTTTTTAATCATCATTTATATTATTTCCCAGTCAGCTCCCAGGAAAGGGCTTTTGGATTACATTGCATAGTTTTTTCCTATCTTTTTTTTTTTTTTTTTAAATATGCCTTCAAATTTGGTTTCAAAATTTCATCTGCCAATACTGATAACAAGGGTCGTCTTCCAGCTTGTAGCAGTTTGTTAGGTAGACATGTTATTAATATATCCACTGTATGAGAGTATAAATGTGGTAATCCCTTCGCTAGGAATGCAGTAATCTTAGTTGTACACTCTGTAGGAGACATTTAAGTCAGTGGACTCAATTAGCTTGTACGTCAGGATATAGTAAGCAATGTTAAGAGTTTGAATATATACTGAAGTGTGCGCATGTGTATATGTATTCTTATACACAGGCTTGCATGCACGCGCACATACACACAACATAGGATGTGTTGTGCTGGATGTTAACCGGGATTTAGTTGCCCTTCCAACGCACTTAGCTGGAACAGCAGGCACTATGTGAAACCAGTGGAAGCCACGTGCCAACACAACAGAGGCAGAGGGGTGGTGATGGCGTCATTGGAGTTATTCAGGATCTAACACGTTAAGGATTCAAAGGGATTGAGTGCAACTGGGGAAATGCAGAGACGAAAGTGGAATTTTGAAGTTTGGTATGATGAAGATGGGTTTGACGTGAAGAGAGAGGGAGGGGGTGGAAGAGAAGAGAAAGGGAAGAGTAGGCGTCAGCTAGGCCCCGTCTCGCCCACGGCCTGCCCCTCCTTTCCAGTGCAGGTGCCAAAGATACACAGGGTGTACTGCACACTGCGCCCTCACTCTCTGGTCAGTGCCCAGCGCATCACACATAGTGCTATCACTAGCTGACCACTGGTCTTGGATAAGAAGGGGACATCGGAGAGGTTTAGAACGCAGCCAGGATTGCAGAATCAATCATTTTAAATGTTAACGGATGACATTCTTTACAACAGGCGTGCACAACGTTCCAGTTTTAATAATTACAGTAATAAGATTGCGTGTTGTATGGAAAATGTCCATGTATATAGCTGCATACACAATGTGAAAGACCAAGCTGTCATTTGCAATAAGGATTGAAGTTAATAATGTAATATAATGTACAGGCCCTTTATAGACAGTGACACGTGGTTGTAATTATTTTTGTTTTTGAACGTAACAGGTAGTTACAGCCACTCCACAGAGGGCCTGGTGGCATTGGTAGAGAGCCATAGCGTGCTCGCAGGAGAGGGGCAGGGTTGAAGTGGTAAAGGGGCATTGGAGGCTAGGACAGTGGACACATGGACAAACAGCTCCTCTCATTGTTACTGCTGTCAACCATATCCAGTTTCATTGTGGTGGGGCCAGCATCATCAGGGCTTCTGAAGAGGGGTTGTAGGTTAGGTTTGTGAATTTGCTTTTTAATATTGACGTTTCTCTGCGTGTAGTTAATACATTAACCCACCTGTGAGAACTGAAAGAATGGCAGAGTCCTTGTCTCCACTGTTATAGTGTTATAGTGTGACTCCCTGGCTGCTCCAGCAGTCATTCTCTCTCCCTCCAGAGCCAGGATTTCCTGGCCAAGTTGAACAGCTGATCCAGTGGGATGTCTTTGCTGGCTGGAGAGAAGAGGGATCAGAGAATTGACTCAGGAGTGATTTATGGGAGAGCAAGAATTGAGTAGAAAAGAGGAAGACACTGACAGATGTGCAAAAATCCGGGAATTCACCTAAGGAAAAGATTGAGTTTGGGTTCAGGCCGTTCCCCGCCCCAGTTTGAAACCAAAATGACTGAATTGGGTGGAGGACTGCCCAGAGAATCAGCCATGATGGACATTTGCACAGCCTTCCTAATATTAATGACGTGTATATTTAGAGATAATGTGACCACATATCAGAATTATTTTATTAAACAAGTCATTGAAGACACAGACACAAGTGCACAAACATGTATAAAGAATCTATAATAATACACAGGTACTTAAACTATTAAGAGGTCTTTTATCAGCAGAAGAACTCAAGTCCTCAATGGTACCCTTTGATCTTTATATAAACAATATAAATCGGTGTAAACATCATCACTTATTCTGTTACATTAAGAATAATTAACCACTAATTTAAACTGCAAATGGAGCTTTATTTAGCGGAGTATTACCTATAGTATATTAAATGTTCCCATGTACAATACAGTAGCATGTATAATATAACTGTGTTCTAGAAGCATCCAGCAGGATAATGTCCTTGTAAAGCATGGCTGTATATGGGAAGAGCAATGGTTATTGCAGCATTGGTTGGTGTATTTTTAAACCCTAATGTCTCCTCCACCTGACCACTGTACTCCCTGTGTTTGAAGTCTTTATGAAAACGGTCATTCATAGGTAAAGGTTTTATATAGTGATGTACCACTGTCCCTAGATACTCATATGTGCCACCTAAATTTAATCAGAACGTTCCAAGTCTTTGGCTTACTACAGCATTCCATTAAAGACTGTCTGCCCCCACCACCACCCACAAACTCACTACAATGGACCACAAAACATCAAGTTTCTTCACTTGTTTTGCTCAGTTGAAATGTATTCAAGGCCTTTTATTTGGAGATTTTGGCCATTTCCTGCACCACTGTATTGCGTAATTCACTGATTACAAATGCATCCAGGTGTCTCATGGCAAAGCTGATTTGCCATGTTGTTCCTGAGCTTTGCTGTACATTAATTTTTGTTTCTTTTTTCATTCCTGATCTCCGTCTTGTACAGCAAGCAGAATTCTATGTGTGTTCACAGGTCCATGGCCTTTTTACAGCTGTAAAGGATACATTGTTTTAGTTCTACCCATCTTGCATTTTCTTTGAATCTGATGTTTACTGAGAAAAAGTCTAATCTGTTCAAGCAGTGTGTTCTGCTGAGAAGCTTTAGTCTGATAATGACCCCCTTCCCCTCTTTCAAATACGATCAGAACTAATTATTCCCAATGTCACCACTGTGGAATTAGACCACATAAACAAAGGAGTATGTTCCTTTAACAAAATGAAAAGGGTTTTTTGTATATTGTTACTTTAAAAAAGGCCATGCAAGACTTGAATAACACACATTAATTGTTGCACTGGTCCAGTTCAGTGTGGAATAAGTTCAATACCGAGTCAGAGTGGTTAAAGCTGGGGATGAGATGGAAGTTGTTTTTTTGTTTTTGTTGTTGTTTTTCCTAGAAACTTCAAGAAATTCAGCCATGTGTATGACTGTTGCCTCCGGTATTTTAAACTTAAAGGAAAGTTTAAAAAATTAAAAATAATAAAAAAACAAATAATCTAGGTTTAAAAAACTTTTCAATTCTGATATGTAATTTAAGCGCTTTTTACCATTAAGTGTTATTTAAGTTTTATTGATGATTGATGTTTATTATTGTTGAACAGAGGAACTTTATGGTTGAACTGAAGTGGGGAGCGTCTGAGAGCTTCAGGGAGCATTTCAGAGCACAAGTCTGTGGCGGGTTGGTTTGCTTTTAAGAGAGAGAAGCGTTTTCGTCTCTTCTCTTTGGGAAGGGCAAAGTAAAGGCCTTCTTTATGCATGGACAAGACCAGTATCCTATTTTCTACACATCTCAGTTAGTAAATTTCATTCTATTTTGTGCCAAACATGTTTCAGGACACTTTTTGAAGGCGTCCATATTCAAGTAATCTTGTGAAACTTTCTTTATCACATGGGACTTTTTCCAGTAACTGGACAGAATGAAATTGTTTAGCATATACACCTGCACCAAATACAACTGCAGTGGGACACCTGTATGTCCTGTAACAAATAACTCCCATGCTGGTCTCTGCTTGCTGTATTTTTCATAGTCCTTGTGCATTGGAATTCCATTTCTGGTGACCTTGAGTACTCCTATTGATCATTATAAAAATATAAAATTGGCCTGGAATCAGGAGAGATACTATTTCATCAAATTTATCCATGTTCAGTTGTTGCTAGTTGGAGCAATCTGAAGAGGTGAAATCCTGGAAATACCTGTACAACGCCTGAAAATCCCTTCTGAGTGCTTGAACTTTGCTTCAACTTTTTTGTCGAAATTAGACAATGAGCATGGAATTAATCCATTGGTTCATAGCCATATTTTCTGTGAAGTGAAAATAAGAATAATTTTTAAACAATCATACCAAACATTAAGTTGTTTGCATTATCTGCTCATTGTCTCTGCAGTTAGAGATGGATATTCTTGCATAATGGCCCCTGCTGCTTTAGCATTTCAGTGCCCAGGATTGAGAAGTTTTCCCAAAGGTTGAACTACTATAGTAGGAATAGCAGTTACTCTTGTTATGTTTGTTATTAATTGCAGCTTGAAATTTCATACTTGCTATGTTTTGAACACTAATAGTGAGGCAAAAAGTGTAAATTCTGTGTCTTCCAAAATGCATTTTCCAGAGCACATTTAACAAACAGCACCTGGAGATTCAGCATGTCCAGCTGAGGTACAACATTCTGGCAATCTTCCTGTAACACTCATAGTAAAGATGGCCTTGCTCCCATGTTATAGCAACTTTGTTAGAATGTTGTCATGACATTAGCTGATGGTCTTGTTAAGTGGAAAGACCCATGTCAGGCTTGTGGATATGAAGTGTAAATCTGTTTTATTTTTGTTTTTGCTGTTTTCTTTTTTGGAAGATCAGTTAGTGATCTCAGTGACAGAATTAAGCCAAGTTTGTAATTGTATAATATTTACTGTAAGATGTAGAACATTCAATAACTATTAAAATCTTTCCCAAAAAAGTTTTGTTTTTTGCTTTTTTCTCACATGAAACCAGTGGTCAAGATTGTGATTTAAGGAATGTATACATTTTTAATAGCCATATAAATAATATTAATACATTAAGTTTTGACAGAAGAATCATTGTGACCACATAAAATAGTATGCTGTCTGCCCAGTGACAACACATTGGTAAGTACTGTTGTACTTAAAGTGGTGTATTTTTTAAAAAACCCAGACTTCTGACCTCTCTGACATAGTGGCGTTTTGAAGTATGTATTATAGTGCAGCGAAGAATATCACAATACAAAATCGAGACTATAATGCTTCACAAACGTTAAAAAAAATATTAATGTTGAATCATGTACATGTCCTTTTGTACGATATTTCATGTTGTTTCTGAAATTCACTTTGTATTTTCACATTGGAAGTCGCTCTGGATCATTTGCTAAAGTGACAAAATATAAGCATAAACATTGGAGTTGTAAATGCGCTTTCTGTTGTTGTTCAGACCTTTGAAAATAGTCTTGGTAATTTCAAGAAGCGGACAGGGGGGAAATTAACTCCGGATCGCTAATACAGAAATAATAGAAAAAATAGAAAACTGTAAGCTAACATTTCCTGCATAGTTATGCATAGGCCTAACCAATTCAGTCATGGTAGAAACATCTCGTTTGCCCTACTGACTGCCATGGTTGTGTCAGTTTCTCCTTGCCTTTCTGATGCTGTGAGAGTTGTGTTGTATGCCCAATTTATGGGTTTTGCTGCAAACATGTGCAAGCTCAGTCCCGTCCTGCCTGCTCAGGTAAACCTAACCTCCAATGCCGGAGATAATTATGTCATAAAATGCAGGAGGGAGACACAATTACGTGGCCAGCCACAATTTGGAGGTCCATTCAAATGGCTATCGCACCCATTTAAAAGACTAGAAGCTATAGAGGGGTAGTGATGATGTAAATGATTTGACACCGTTTCTGCCAGCCCCTTTCGTACTACCTTTGTAATTTAAGTATACATCCTGAGTCGCAATATTAAAGAGATCACCATGACGCCAGGGCATGGTTACTGCAGTGTGTGTGATCTGGGCTAACTAAACAGGTAGGTTAACTTCTACACTTAACAAATGATCCCAGGTAAGAATCGGCATCTCACACAGTTTGGGGTTGTGGTTAATATTGTTGCGGACAACCCAATCAAATGGTAGTCCAGAAGTCTGTCCTGAAGAAAAAAATCCCGAAAAATCTCCCAAGCGTGTCCTCAGAGTGTCGCAATCGAGCCGCTTTCCAAGCTGCAACCTCGCTTAATTTCCATAGCAATGCTCCTGGTAGTATTTCCCTCTACCCAGCTGCTTGTGTTCGCTCTGCAGAGTTCAGTCAGCGGATAGTCCCAGTGTGGAGTTTGTATCATGGCCGCCTGACTGAGAAGTTTTGCACATAAGCTCTCTGTCTCTCTCTCGTCTTTTCCTCCTTTTAGGTGAAGCTTTTTAAATCTTCTCTCGAGTTTGAATTAACTTCTCTGCTACAGGAATTATCATTCATGTCAAAGCTCAAATATGCAGCCCCCGCCGAGGAAGGTAAGCGTTTTTCTCTATGCAAAAATGATGTGGAAACTTTTTGTCTTGCCAGAGAGTTTATAGCTAGCTGTTGGATGTTGACGTTTTTGCGATCTTCAAGAGGAAAACCTGGTGGGTGCTATGAAGTGAAAGCTACGGCATTGCAACATTCGCGAATATAGCAAGGATGCGTTTCGGATAACTTGCTAAATTAATCGTATTTTGCTCCAATGCGGGTGAACGATTGCTACCAAGCTAATTACTTATCAAGGGTCATGTAGCGGAATTTGGCGGTGAAGTTTAAAAACTTGTTCAGTGTTATCAGAACGTATTGTATTTTTCCTCTGATAAAATCAAGTGTAGCGCAGTCTGTTCCAAGTTTTTTGACCAAGTGTTGAGGGGTATTTACCTAGAACTAGCGGGCTGCTAGCAGCAGACAAGTTGATCGTGGATGTTATTTGAGTAATCACTAAAACTGCAGTAGCGTGCTGCCCGGCTACTTGCAGGTTAGCTATCGTTAAAATGTTTTTGCTTGCGAAACCATATACATTGAACTGAAATTATAACACATAAACAACTCGCACGTATATTGTAGAAAATCAGAAGAGGATGAGATAGCAAGCTAGCAACTTGTTTACTAATAATAGCTTGGTAGCTTGCAAACTAATTTCTACTTTGCTTGACCGCCTGTAACTTAGCCTCTGTATCTCGCTAGGTTTCACATACTTGTGAATTACTGTGATCCTGCTTTTAAATCTCAGAAATGCAAAATTTGGAGTCATATTTGGCTCTAAATGCTTATTAGGGCTCTTATAGAAAGATCTTTGCAGATAGGCCTACACTCGAGCAAGAATCTGGGGTGGTGTTGATTTTGGTATTTGCCTAATTGTTTATAAGGTGACCAATAGAGCTGTTAGCTAACAACAGGGTTAGCTTGCCAATAGAGTCATATACCAGTTTTATGACATTTTACCGACGTCATATGCCCAGCAATAAAAGGTGTTTGGACAAGTTATATCTGTGATATTTGATTATGATTTACAGGTTTCATTTTAGGGATCATTGCATTTTATCTTGTTTTGATGGACATGTTATGACCAACTATTTTTCCTTTTTTGTGTGTCATTCGGTCCCTGTCTTAATCTAATGTACAATATGTGATAAAATACCTCTAAAACATGTCAGCATTACTGATTTTGTTACTTGTGGTTCTACGTAAGATACACACACAAATAAAAGAAGATGCAAATAAATAAAATTCACCGTTGTGTGGCTGTACGCCAACTTGTAGCGGTGCAGTTATCCGCACAAACTGAAGCTCTGCTTTTGTTTCCATACGTAAGAGGAAGCTGCCAGGTTGTACAGTAAATGAAATAAGCAGAAAACCAGAAGACTTTTAGACTGTTTAGATACAGCTAACCCCCCGTGAAAATGTCTGGGTTTTCAGAATGAGACCCCAGTATTCAGCCCAACTTGATGGAACCCGTAATTTGTTTTGCCAGTTTAGTGTGTGGTCCTAAGTTTTGTTTTTCTAATTTAGTTGTTCTTGTTTAGCCATCGTTGTGACTATTTAAGATAGAGTTTGGTGTGCTGTGACAGCTGTACGGCTGCAGTGGTATCTGCTACTGCACTCTACTGGAGAGTCTATCAGAGTTTGAATCCAGTGAGAGGCACAGTTGCTCTAAATAAGCAAACATTTAGCAGTAGCATAATACTGTCAAATTCATGTGACATGGAATGATTTGAACATGTATGCTGAAGAAAGATCTGGCACTGATGGATCTGTGTGTCCACACTGACAAGTGAACTGGCACAATATATGTAAAGGAATGATTTGGGGATGATGAGATGATCAGAGGAAACCAGAATATTACCTGGCCAGGTAGCCTAATGGAAGGAGTGTCCTCACAGGTGAGTGTTAATTGGAATTCAGGGGCCAAAACTGAGGAATTGAATCATTCTGCGTTTGCATAGATTTTTTATTTTGGAGCTGCCTTGAAAGAGAGTGAGATCACCTGAACTGAGATTTACAATGACAATGGAGAGGGGAGGGATTGACATGCTGTTCTAAATGGAATGTGCCACTTGCGGTGGAAGTCAGGGAATTGGGTGGAGTTTACCTTGTAAGAGAGACAGAGACACTACTAACGGTCTGTTGATCGTATTATAGGTCAAAGTGACTCAAGAGCTGAAGAACACTCACGCTGAACAGATGACCAAACTCCACATTAAGCATCAGACAGAGTGTGACCTACTGGAAGACTTGAGGTGAGCATGCTGTGTTGTGAATGATTGAAATGGAGCAGGAATGGAAGCGGAGGAGGATGATGAGGATTGAGTGGGCAGTATCATCATTTATTGAACGGGCCTCCAGATTGCCACATTTTTTGGCATGTGACAAAGGCATTTCCTCTTTACTTCCTGGTTTTGGCCTGAGTGCCACTTTACTCCAGCTGCTGGAAGTTATGAGAGGAACGATCACAGTGAAAATCCTTGTCCTTCCTCACCCCCTCGTACTTTCTTCCTCTCATTCTCTCTAATGAAAGTGTGAGTAATGTTCTTGTAAAGATTTCAGTAATGCCAGGCTGTCAGTGAGCCAGAACTGAACAGAAGTGCAATGTAATCATCCATACTCAAATCATTTTTCTTGATTTTGGATGTGAGACAGACTAACTGGATCATTGAAGGTTGTACCTACAAAACCAAATTCTGGCATTCAGGTCTATCAATGGGTGGTACATATGATTTGCTCTTTTGATTGTTCTTTCCTTTTGCATTAATGCTCCTCCTTTTTGTTGTGGTGTTAAGTTGTTTCTTGTCAGTTTCAGTAGTTGCCTTTTTTGCAATTATTTTGCACCTTCTTGCATTATTCTATGAAGGGAGTTTTACATCAGATTGATTGACCTTGTGATTTGCTTGTGAATGAACATGATAACCACTTTCTGTCCAGATAAATAGCAGACCCTCATTTCTCTACTGGTGTAGGTGGACGGTAGATCAGTAATAATGGGCTCCTTCATAACCCTTGGCAGAGGCCGAAATCTTAAGCGGAGGCTTTGTTTTCATCGTCCAGATATTTAACACCTTAACGTTTTAATCCATAAAGCAGCTTTGTGTATGTAACTGTTCATTAATCTACTACTTTGCTTTTGTCAAATTTTGGGCTGGTCAGTGGCATTGAGATGTAGACTGCATAGAACTGGCAAGGGCTATTGTTCTGCTAAAAAGTGTCTCTGTCGTTAGACTGCTTTGTCATTTGGAAATACTGCCTAGTGATGAAGGAAGACAGAAGGTTACCTTTGTAGGCTCTGTCTTATGGCCACTGCTACCAAACAGTTTAAAAGCCTTTGTAAGGCCTTGACTTTCCCCTGAGTCCATTCCTCTAGTCACGCCCCCTTCTCCAAATTTTACAGTGCAGCCACATCTTAAGTGTAGGTGTGACGCTTTTGACAACAGAACTGTCTGGCACGTCACTGGCCCAGCTGGGTGTTGAGTTGCAGCTGCAGCAGGCTACGTGTGCACTGACCAGTCAACTGTGCCTGCGTCTGTTTGAGTCGGACGATCCCAATTCAGGGAGACATTCTCCTGACAGAAACCAAGGCAGAGAGAGGGGAAAGAGGGAACAAAAGAGAGGATGAAAAAATGACAGGAGAGAGTGGTGTTTATGAATCCTGGTTATTTTTACCATGAGAAAAGGCAACCAGAGCAGATACAACCCAGGCAATGCTCTAGTGTTTACATGTATAAAAGAACATGCTGTTCTGTCTGGCCTCACCCTTGGGACCGGGTGAAATATTTCTCAGAAAAATAGAACTCCTTGGTCAGAAAAATTCAAGCGACCCAAAGCGGGGGGTAGGTTAAGAAATGTGCCTCAATAAACAGCCTTGTAAAATACTCAAGCTCTTTGCTCCCTCTCCACGTTGTGTGTATATGCCTGTGTGTGCCTGTGGAACGGGGACTCCATCCTGTTTGAACTGTGACTCTGTTCTGTAATCATTTTGAAACAGGGACTCCATACTGTGGTTATGTTTGAACACTGCCTCTTCTGTGATGTTGGCATAGTGCCTCAGTTGGAACAGTGACATTATCATGTGATGCTGATGGAACACTTATGTCCTGTGCTGTGATGCTGTTCTTCTTCCAGCAGTTGGAATAGTAACTGTTAGATTATGTGTTGGAAAAGGTGATTTTGTCCTGTGATGCTGTTGGAACATTGACTCTTTCGGAATTGTAGCCTAACTCAGTTCTATGATTCTTTTGGAACAGTGATTTCATCCTGTCAGTCTGTTCAGACAGTGACTTTGTCGTACTGTTGGGACAGTGACTCTGTCCTGTGATTCAGTTGGAATTGTTGCCTAACTGGGTTCTGTGATTCCGTTGGAACAGTGACTGGGTGATGCTGTTAGAACAACAACTCTGTCCTATTATGCTGTTTGAAAAGTGAGTGTTCTTTGATCATGCTGGAGTAGCAGGATGGGAGCAAGAGCTGCACATGTGATGGCAACCAACCAGGAACCAAATAACATGACCAGAGCTCTACTAGCCTAATGAAGACTCTAGTCCAAGTTCTTAGCACCTGAACTCTGCCTAGAACCCATGTCCTGCCTCGTCATGCTGTGATGTCATCATTCTGGAACTGTGGGAGGAAAGAGGGAGGTTCTGATTCCATCAAGGGAGCACATTATGAGTGCCTCACCGCAGACAGGGTGTTGGAGACCCTCCCAAGAGCTCTGTCATCCAGGCTTGCTTACAGAGTGACGCCAGCCACATACCATTGGCTTTTTCGGGTTAATGTCTGATCCACACGCAGTCTGCCACTGTGTCTCATCTGTCTATTAGAATGGAGTCACCAGTGCATTGCAGTGTAGTGTGGAACATCTTGCTTACCTGTGTGAGCGGAGATGATATTTCCACTTGATCGAAACTGTTCATGTGGATGGGAACAACTTCTTATTTCATACAGCCTCCAAGGGGTATTCCCAGGCCATGTCCAAACAGCACAGATTTGGGTTGCTTTTCTGCACAATAATGTAAATGTGACCAACGGTGTAAATTGCACTTGTGATTATCTTTTTTATCTTTGGCATTTCATTTGCTCTCACAAGCATGTTCCTCTTAAACCCATGTTGTGGGTAGACCACAAAAATACATTCCTGGACCCAGATGCAGACACATAGCTCCTCTCCGTCCCTGAAGCAGGGTTTCAGGAGAAGTGAAGGAGGGGATTGTTCAGATTGTTCAGAAGCTTTGGAGAGAGGAGAGGGCTCTCCGGATGGAGAGATGAAAGAGGAGATTTGTTTGTCATCCCACACCACAAGAAAGAGAGGGAAATGGAAAAAACCCTAAACAAAACAGAGAGAAAATACAAACAGGGTCCCTTTGAGAGAACCTCAGTGTCCTTCTGTTTATTTTTGAATTGAAACTGTTAATCTAGTCCGGCAAGCGTTCTTTGGCACCTCTCTCAAAGCCTCTCTGATCCCGCTCTGTCCGAGCAGCTGAGGAGAGAGGAGGGAGCTGCGGGTGCATGCACACATACACACACACCTATGCACAGGTACACACATATTCTCGGATAACGTCTAATGGGTAATATTGCTGTCATTCACTTGTGCACACACACTGACATGCACAGTCTCTCTTACAAAGATTCAGACGCAATCTTGCTGACTTGCGTGTGTGACTCCCTGATGGACTCTGGCGTCAAAAGCATGTGCATTGTTTTTGTTGGGTGTGGCCAAATAATAAATTAAAGTGAAATCCATTTATTTGTTGTTTTCAAAACAGAGTTCCTCTGCACCCATGTCTACTTTCACGGAAGCATACCCTCTACCCTTTTCAGGGCAGCGTTTATAGATACATTTGTACCCTAGAGAGCCTATGACCCCACTTAACCTTTGGACATGGAGGGTCACAGTGGTCAGGACATGAAAGCATCATGCACACAGAAGTGTCACTTGCTGTTTCTGCCAAATACACCAGAATCCTTTTGCATTTCAAATGGGTGTCTGTTTTAATGTCTGAATGGGTTTGTCAGTTGGTCCTTTGTCAGGTTTTTGCAGGGTAAGTGTGCCCATTGCTCATTCCAGCAGGTGTCGGTCTGTTGGTGTTTGTTATTGTGCTGTTATGAGTGTGTTTGTGTGTGTGTGCATTATTTACTGTTGGGAGAGTAACTTCCATTTCACTCCCAAATGACTCTGTTAGAAAACCAACAAACTCTAAAACTGAAACTGACAAAGCCATGTTTGGTTGTATCACAGAGCACAGTGCCATTGTTGGTGCAGAGGTAAGGCTGAGGAAGAGTGACTTGCTATGTCTATAGTTTTGTTTGTCCATTTGCGTAAAGTTTTCTCTCCCTCTCTTCAACAGGACATACAGTCTGAAGAAGTCGGCCATAGAGAAAGACTATGCACAGGTATGTAAAGTGATTTGTTGCTCGTGCACAGGTATATAAAGCCATTTGATTCTCATGCACAGGTATGTGATATGGTTTCTTGCTAATGTGCATTCGAGTGGCATGGTGTGTGATTCATAGGCAAGTGCATTATGTGGATTGCAATGTGTTTATTTTACTTTTCTCCCTATCAAGCAAATAAAGTAATGTAATTTAACATTGGTACATTGTGCATACAATAATTGAGTTGTCTCAAAATGTTTTTTAGGTACAGTTAGCAACATCTGTCCCTACATGTGCTTTTAAAATAAAATAATTAATGATTACATGCTGATCAGTTGTCTTTATAAACATTCACACATGAATTTACACATGGTTGCAAATTTGATATTTCAGCCCAAGTTTATCATGAAACAACATGAGAGGCGTATGGAGCTGGTTCTTGTCCTGGCATAGAGGGGTATTAGCTGTTTGCTCACTTTTAAAAGATGCAAAGCAAGTAAAATGTCATGATGCAAGAAAAAATTTCATATAAGTAAATGTGTCACAAACGATGAAAGCAAAGGCTTTTCAACTGAAAATCTTCAGAATCTGGCTTCAGCATTTGACTTGGTTCAGTTTGTGATCACCAGGAATTTCAATGAAGTCATTCCACGCTGAAGGATGATGTAATTGCATGATTTCACCCGATCAAATTTCTCTGTCCCCTGTGCTTTTTGTCTTGTGGGTGTAGATTCTCACTTTCAGAAAGTGCTTTGTTTACGTTAATGTTGAATTATACTGTAGCACAATGTCACTGTTTAGGAGGGAGTCATATCTTATGGAATTGGACTTAAGGAAAAGGAACATTACTTTCATTACCTTGTCAGTGTCTGCAGGGCTCGCATGGTAAAAGTTGAATGTGTAAAGTGAACAGAGTGTCTGACCTGGGATCAGTTACACCTCTGTAATTAGTATCTGAGTAATCGGTGGATAGTTGAAGGCCTTCTGTACATCCGTGCCTTATTTTCAAATATTTTCTATGCACGGCAAGGTTGCATGCTCATTTCTTACTGATGGTTTACTGATGGTGTGGCTGTCCACTCAAGAAAACACTATTTCACAGCATCCACCTGATAACTAAGAGCTTTTGTTGGGGAAGGGGAGTCTTCCTTGGTTCCTCAGTGTGTTGGTGGCCAAGTGGAGGTCTGTGTTTTTGAGATTGGATCAGGCAGTCCATCAGTGACAATTGAAGTGACAGTGGCAATTCTTAGGTTGTTTCTAAATCACAAGAACACTTGTTCTTTTTCCCAGCAGTAAGTGCGGAAAAAAGCAAGCGTGGATTAAATAATGTCACAAATATTACTCCCTTTTCGTAGCCATTTTTTCTCCTGTCTTCTGCTGTCTTTGGCTGTCTTTACAGTTTGTTTTACCTCAAAGCAGAGGAACAATTGCTTCTCCTACACAGAACCCCGGCCCCCCTTTCCAAGAAAGCTGCATTTGCATAATTGTCTTCTGTGCGGCTTTGGACGCTGTTTTTGAAGTTGGTGCCAGAAGCCGCCTAGTCACCAGTTCTAAAAGTGCCGATCTTTGCGAGACATGTTGGGTCACTCCGTACACTTGTTTAGCTTCAGTACTAATTGGCACCCATCACTCAACAAATAGCATAGTGGTATAATAAGATGTCTATTTTACGTTGACAAAATATTTTACAATACAAACTGCAAGACACAGGCACACAGGCACACATGCACACGGCCGATTAGGGACAAAGGCACCCCCTGCCTCAACATTACGGCCGTGGCAGTCCCCCGTGGCAGGGACAGGGTGCCAAAACACGTCCCAAAAACAAGAACTAAATTGCAGAGCTCTCGGAGGTCTTATGCTGAAGCTCAAAAGAATTAGTCCTTGGTTTTCCAGCTGAGTACTCCTGTTGAAATCTGGATAACAGGAATTAGATCAGGATCATTAGTCTCTCGAGTCGGTGTGATAGAGTGTGGCACTCCACTGATGCAGACATACTCCTTGGTATGCCTGGCACCACACACAGTATCAAGCTAGCTTGACTGTGTAGATAACTAATGTTGCAGAGAAACACTTAAATTCAAGGTTCATAGATACGTCATTTAAAAAACTGAACTCCTCCCTAGCTTGCTAATGTTGCTAGTGAAACGTCTCAGCTGGTTATGTTAGTTCTAACAAAGTTTGCCAAGTTACGAGGATATGTTTCTCATCTGACATGGTGTTATTTCTGCACCATAATTGTTCCTCTTCCATTGTCTGACATTAGTAGGGCTAGCGGCTTGCTGACTCTTTCCACTGTGCAATTCGAGCTACGAATTAGGTGTTAAGTCTCAGCGTTATCTTTAAATGCTTAAAGCATACTTTTGGGTAGTTACCAACCTAACTACCTAAGTCAGTCATTTCAAAATGTATTTCCAAAATCATTACAACTGGTTAGCTGGCTAGCAAATCTAGCAGTGGCAAATGTGCTTAGTTAGTTAGGACATATCTCTGCAATTACAGAATACCAGCTAACAAATATAGTATAGCTAATATAAAACAAATTTGAGATGGCTAGATAGCGGGCTGGCTAGTAGTACCAGTTTAGCTAGTACTGGTTTAACAGCTCGTGCAATGTCCATAAATGGTCAGCAAATCAATTGCAGTGAACCTGGGATTAAAAGCAATGGCTCATGTCTGCACACAGATGTAAATAAAACAAAAACTACTTTGTAGATTATTTTAGGTTGCATAGAATAGACGGTGATCATTTGTAAAGCATAAGTAACCAGTTATTTTTTGTAATATGTGCCCTATCATTTTTATTTATTTCTGATATATCGCGCTGATTGTAGCACAACATTACCATGACCAGTTCACTAGGTATATGGAGTTCACTCAGTACAGTACAGCGCTCTAGATTCTATATGAAACAGTATAGCACACAGACTCACTGATATAACACAACACTCTGGAATGGAGTCTGTATATCGTAGGCTCTCTGCACAACATGTTCACTATCATCTTACAAAACCCTAATTTGTACACCAAATATAACTGTAAAAAAGAAGCTGAAACTGATCCAGGATCAGTCTTCAAGGGCAGAGCCTGTCGTGAAGCACAGCTGCCACCCCATCTGAAGAAGCTTACCTTGTGCCCTGTGACCTGTCTACCTTACTCCAATGACAAGTGTTCTCCAACTAGGCCTAGTCAAGCTGAGTACCATGATGAGCAGTGACTCAGAGAACTTCACCACGCATGGTGTAATGGTGTATGGAACTGTGGAACCGGGGAGTTGCAGTGTAACATAGTGGTAAAGAGCAGGGCTTTCAACCAAAAGGTTGCCGGTTCGATTCCCCACTGTCCGATGCTGCTGTACCCTTGGGCAAGGTACTTAACTCACAATTGCCTCAGTAAATGTTCAGCTGAATAAACGGGTAACATGTAGAAATTGCAACATATGTAAGTCACTCTGGATAAGAACATCTGCTGAATGACAATAATATAATGTAATGTGAGGATGGTGCTGGGGGCACATGAACTGGGATGGGTGAGAAAGAGTGCCGTGCCACTGGCCAGAGTACTTTCTCAGTGAATTAACAGGACTGGAAAGACACTCCTCACTCAGGAATGATTAATCCCTGTGCAACAGCCAGAGCAGGAAAGGCTGAGATCCTGTTGTTTTAATCTTCAGGGGCAGAATGCTGAGGCAGCAGGAAGTGTCCCGCTCTTTTTGTGTCCCCCTCTTCTCTGTGGATCGCTGACTCGGCATGTTAACGGGGAAGGCAACACGCATATTAGAGGGTGAGCAGTGAACGAGCTGCGTGTCAGAAATAGACGAAGATGGGAATGACAGTGATGGCAAGAGAGACGTGGCTGAGCGTCACAGCTGAGATGGGAATCCTCTCCAAGAACACGGACTTGTTCGAACAGTGTCAGTTTTGGCAGTTTTGCTTGCAGATGGAGAAAATATCCATTTCACACAGGATTCATAATTACCGTTCATATATTCTGTGTGAGGTGACTTGGCAAGTTCATGGAGGATGGAAAAATTCATGCCACCTCAGATACAGTACGTGGGCTAGTTATGCAAATGTAACGGGTGTGGGTCGGAGAGCGAGCGAGTTTCGAACCGAGGTTCTTACTGCTCGCTGCCAACCCCTTAAAGCCAGCGTCGTTGCCAGTTGAGCTAAAGGCAAATTGCCCTTAGCCTGTCGGCGACAACGCTACTTAACCAGGTCTCAGGGGGAGTGACGTAGCCGCTGCAACCACTCGGCTACCTGCTACCCGCTACCTAAGGCTTTACGCAGGACTCACACGAGCTAATCACTTCAGCTCCGCTACACTCACCCCCCTTTGACCTCCTCTGACTCCTCAGCGACCACTAGCGGCCAAGCTGTGCTTTAGCCAGTGATCCGGGTCACGGCACCAATGTAACGGGTGGGTCGGCGAGCGAGCGAGTTTCGAACCGAGGTTCTTACTGCTCGCTGCCAACCCCTTAAAGCCAGCGTCGTTGCCAGTTGAGCTAAAGGCAAATTGCCCCTAGCCTGTCGGCGACAACGCTACTTAACCAGGTCTCAGGGGGAGTGACGTAGCCGCTGCAACCACTCGGCTACCTGCTACCCGCTACCTAAGGCTTTACGCAGGACTCACACGAGCTAATCACTTCAGCTCCGCTACACAAATAATACTCAGCAGTTCAGCTCTAGCTGAGTCACAGTGATTTAGTGAATCAGTGACTCAGACTCAGTACTGAATCCCATGCTGCGGGAGGGCATAGGTCACCCGTCAGCCTTGCTTTGATACCCTCCCCCTCCAAAATAAAATAAGCAATCTTCGACTCCTACAGGGACTATGAAATTAAAGGCGCTTGGGGGTAAATTAAACTTGCGTCATGTCCTGTGGTTGTGACATAGATAGGCAACTTGAATAAAAAGACATGGTGTTTGTCTTCCCAAGTACTGACGTATTTTTGTTTATGTGACCTTGTGCCTAATCATTGTATGTCGTCTTTGATGGTTCGCTGAATCTATATTGGCGTCTCTCTTGTTTCTCAAGATCTTTGTAACTGGTTTTTTGTCTGTTGGCTGCTGTGAATCTCACCATGCACCTTACTACTTCTCTCAGATTTTTTTCAGTAGTGCTGCATTGTCTCTCTTCACAGAATCTATCCCTGTGGATAAACCTTAGCAGAGTAGGATCATATTCTGATGGAAGATTGGAAAATGGCCCTTAGATCTTCTGTCTGTGCTAGTTGCTTGCCTTAAGCAACAAGAGTGGTCTTGAGTCAGACATGTCTGTAGGCAGTCATCTATGCCTGTGACCAGTCCTCTGTTGCGGCGGTTTCTGCTGTGTTCAGGGAGAAACGCCTTTTCCTTATTTTGGGACAGGACTCGTGAAGTTTTGCCTGACTTCAGCCTAGGTTGGAGGAGGGACTGTCCTCCTCTGAGGAGTTATTTATTCTGAAGATTCTGAGAGTATAACAGTAAATAAAGGGCATAACCTCAGCTGACAGACATGCTGTTGACAGGAATAGGCAGCTGGCCCTGCTAAACACCTCTGTCATGCCCAGCCCCACCCTCTCCCACACTTCCCCAATCCATGAGCGTGTCGACAGGGCATGTTCTGAATAGGAAGCATGAGAGGGGAAAGGCTATAAAAAAGTAAAAAGAGTAACCTCATGGATTTAGTGTAAGTTTGTGGTGTCCTTTCCCCAGTGTACCCTGTGGTATCTGTAGTGGGTCAGGTCGTCTTACACACAAAGAGCAAATTATATGTTCCACGAAGAGGAGCTGCAACATCCTAAAGAGGATATTGGGACTATATTACTATAGAAAAATGAAAAGGACCTTAGATTACACCTGCATAGGCCACTGGGATGTGATAATAAGCTCAGGTTTTCCACTTATTGTGATTTTTTCCATTACTGGAGAACAAAAGTTAAGCAGGCTATTTCTCTTCACTGGTTGTCATTGATATAATAAAGTAAGGGGCACTCCACACACAGTGGGGGCCAATGAGAGATGGCTATCGGAGGGGATAGGGCATCCAAAATTCCCTTTGGCCCGTTGCAGTGTCAGGTGACAGTTGCAGTATCTGGGCTCTGTCCCAAGCTCCTTGGTTGCCACCCAGGTGCCCTGGCACCTAAACCCAAAAGGAGCTCAAAAGGACCCGGATGGCCAATAAAGGGTTCTTCATGCGAATAGGCATGCCCCCATTTCCCTTTCCAATTGGACCATTCCCACAGAGAAAGGCTGCCTTCCAGTAAATGTCCCCCATTGTGCCAGTAAATATCAGCTGTGGCCTGTGGAGCACTTCCTGGCCAAGTCTCTGATCTTCATCATTTGTCCCCAACCCAGCCTCCATTTCTCTGGAGTCAGAGTCAGCAGATTTTTTTCTCTTATTGACATGTCTTTTCTTAACTTTCTCTGGGCAACATACTGAATATATAAATATATATATAAATATGTATATATATATATAATTGGCTCTGGTATTCCAGTTCGGCCAAACCTCATTTTGTCCTGCAAGTAAGAGGAGTGGTTGGTTCTAAGTCATGTGGTGGGGTGGAATAAATGCATATTTTTACCTGTGTGCAGCTGATTCCAGATGTCGCCTCCATATCCTGTCTTTACCTCCCCTCCTGCGCTGCCAAAGTACACACTTGGAGTTGCAGTTCCTAAACTGAATTACACAGTAGTATTTCTGCCTTGTTTGGGGTCAGAATGTGTATTTTCAGCATGCATTATTCAGAACCAGGAAGCATAAGCTGTTAGAGAATTTCTCTGTATGTGTGAACAGGAATGTTCTGGGACAGAAATGGCAGATTTGACTGGTTGTGTGGCCATTACATGCTGTAAAAGAAGTCTCTTTTTTCCATTGACTATAAGTCCATGGACAATTGTTACCCATGTTCTGAGTGCATGGAGCTACCTCTGTCCCAATTAAAGTAAGCAGATCAGGACACAATAAATATGGTCAGCACTGATTTCACAATTTAATGTCTTTCCTTTTTTAACTGTTTTACCTCTGCAGGCTCTGCAGAAGTTGGCTAGTCATTACTTAAAGAAAGATTGGCCAGGCATGCAAGCAGAAAACCACACCCACTCCAGGTAAGGCATCTTAATGATGGTTATGAGCTTGAGGCTTTTGAATTGGCACACAATTCATTCTGCCAGTTTTGCAGTTTGATTTACAATGCATTTAGTAATATTAATATAGTAAGAGAAACTTTCAGTGAGAGTAACTATCGTAAGGGCAAGTATTGCAGAATGCAGATGTCCATCAATGTGTGGTCCCATTTTATTAAAATCATTTCCTCAATAATGCATCCTTATCATTTGCCACTTGACTGCTGTATCTGCTGTTGGATATTTTTCTTTAAGGGTCTGTGCTGGAAGTCGCTCTGGATAAGAGCATCTGCTTAAAGCAATGTAATGTAATGTAATGGATTATACATGTTGTCTGTGCCCACAGGAATGTATATGCCGTGTGGAGGTCTTACCTAGAGGGCACCGTGCAAGTGACCCAGTCTCGACTGAACAACTATGAAAACTACAAAAACAAGATTTCAGATCCTGCAAAGAGCGCCAGGCTCTGCAAGGAGCAGCAGCTGAGGAAGGTAGTAGCTCCCCCCCGGGGTCCCTTTGCTTCACGGTCCAGACATGCTCACTCAGCCACTGCACGCTGGCAGGGTGTATCCATAATGTTACATAACTGATACTCTACACAGCTGCCTTATGTAATAGTACCAACCATGTACATTCTCCAGGGGGATATTACCATGGTGGTGAAATTTACATTTACACTACATTTAATCATTTAACAGATGCTCCTCTCCTGAGCTATAGAGTACAGAGAAGAGTTTCAGACGTTTTATAAACAAAGGAGTATACTTAACGCAACTGTCTACGTCTGAATATGAGTTAGTCCTAAATACAAACATGCTACAGTGAACTGTGATACGAATGGGACAGCTCTTTGGCTTCTTCCCCACTGAAGCTCACTGATAGTTTCCATTAGAGTGGCCTTTTTGTCCTTTTTGTGCACTTTTTTTAAAAATATCTCCCTCTCTCTCACCTGCAGTGCATTGACCAGCTGACCTGTGTCCAGATGGAGCTGCAGGACACAGTCAAAGATCTGACCAAGTCCAGAAAAAAATACCTGGAGGCTGAGCAGCTGGCCCAGGCCGTGAGGGAGAAGGCCGACATTGAGGCCAAGTAGGTGCATCACTGTCGCATTGGGCACAGTGAGTCGACGCTGGACGCTCTCGCTCTGAAATGGGCCCCACTGGCTCTCATGGCATGAGTCCAGGAGGGAGCAGAGAGATCGGTTTGCGCCCTGTTTCAGGACGTAGCGCCATTAATTTCACTCATACTCGCACAGAGACACACATAGGGTTACATCATCTCATCAGCCATCTGATTGGATGAGCTGTGCCTTTGTCCAGGTTCTTAAAGTCTTAGTAACCTGAAGTTTCTCAGATCCTGAGGGTCAGTTTCCCCTCCATTACATCATTAGGTACTTATTTACTCAGTCTGTTTTTCCACAGTGATCACAGGTAAAGTACCTTGCTTGGGGGTATGGCAACCAACTCTGTGGAACAGCACCCGGGGTTAAGACTGGGGCCCGCGGAGTCATTTTTTTTATTCCAGGGAAATCAGGAGATCATTTTTGTGCATTTTCACAATAAATTAATGCAGCACTTCAAACCATTTTGCACTGCGTAAAACAGACCACATCATATTCGGGGTTACTCCTGTTATGTTGTCTTTACAGCTATAGCACTTGCCACAGGAACTAGCAGTATCAGTCTCTTTTGATACTGTGCTTTTTAAATACACTATCAAAATGTATATGATAGTATTATTGAAGCCTGCATTTTTAATGATGTCAAGTGAAATGTAAACGTGTGTTTAAAAAACTTTTTTTTAGCTTTCTCTGGTCAGTGCACTTGAACTTCCTTTGCCAATTTGCAAAAGATTTGCTCACAGTATACACCACATTTTTCCCTGAGAGAGAGAGCATAAGTACATGAATATCGCTGCGTTTTAATTTTAAATTCATATAATAATGGACACAGGGAACAAATATGTGACCTCAATCCAGGTTCAGGAAGTTACATTTTTTAATGCATATGTTCCATAGGTGTTCATGGCAAGGAGTATTAACTTGCCATGAAATATGCAGAAACTGCAATGGCCTCTGTGAATTATCCCAAGCTCTTAATCTTCCCTCTCCTCATTTAAATTCCAATGGCCTTGTGCTTCCACAAATGCAGTAATACTGCAAGAATGGCCTGCACCATTGGGCTTCAGGAGAAGTGTCTGTGACAGCATTTCTGAATTGTGTGCAGTAATGGTTGGTCCGTCCTCAGTAAACCATCCAGACATGGTGTTCTGCCCATGGGCTGGTCACGACGAATACATGTTCTTCCCTTCTCTTCCAGGTCCAAACCCAGTCTTTTTCAATCACGAATCAGCTTACAGAAAGCCAGCGTGAAGGTAATCCGTGCCTTGTGGTCACTAACTACAAAAGAGAGACTGTCATTGTTGAATGTGTAGAAGAGGTCATTCATAATATGGTGATTAACTGCAATTACCTACAGTAATCAGTCAAAAGGTAGTATGTAATTATTCCTCTGAGAGGTGTTATCAGTCTGAGGTCTGTGTAGGTCGCTGTAGTTGTTTTCTGGGGCCTGATACAACCTGCTCTTTGGTCCTTTGCAGTTGAAAGCAAAGAGGAATGATTGCAACTCAAAAGCCACGCATGCCAGAAATGACTACCTTCTCACACTGGCAGCAGCCAACGCACACCATGACCGCTACTATCAGGCCGATCTGATCAACTGCATCAAGGTGAGGCTGAGCAGTAGTATTCACTTCATCATGTATCTGCCTTTAGGTCAGAGTTCACTCGTGGAAGTCTTAATTTTTCTTAGAGCCTTTTTTTCATAGTGCTGTTTGTTAGATGAAAATGTATTCCAGTATTCTCCTGCAGAACATCTTGTGAAAGTAGAACTAATATCTGAAAATAAATGTGCAAGGAATGTATATATATTTAGTGCAATACAAACATTTATTTTTACTGAAAGGGTCAGATGTCGCTCCCAAGCTGCCCTTGTCTCTCATGTCTTAAAGGTGCTGTGTTTGTACCCTCTTTCTCCCAGGTCCTTGATGGCAGCATCTATGATCACTTTAAAGATTATTTGATTTCATTCTGCCGGACAGAACTTGAAATGGTCCAAGCGGTTCAAAGCACGTTCCAGTCCCTCCTGGAGAAGTCTAACAGGGTTAGTTTTGGGTCTTCGCATTTCGTCGCCTCTTTTTTGCGCGGTTTTCCATCCTAGCTTGCACCTCCCTTTTGAGAATGAACTTAAGTCAGCTAAACTGTGGACCATCCTGGGAAAACTATCACAAACCCTCCTATATATGAGGTGAAAATGCGATAATCCATACTCCTCATCAGATTCAGTGGAAAACAACATTTTTCCACAAGGTTATTTAATTTGAACTGCTTATTTACTGCATCTGGTCATACCTTTTTTAAACCAGGTGAAGTGTGGTTGCTTCCATTGAGACATGCCTGACCTATGCTCATGTTTCCTGTGTTGTAACTGTGCTCTATTTTTAACTAGTATCAAGTTGGTCATGGTCACTCATGTTTCACCTAGAATGGAATTCTGCTGTCCCATGAAAAATTAATGTACTCTGGTATTGTGCTGCTGGTGATGGTGACCCAGCTGTGGTGCATAGCCTTTAAGTCCACTGTGGCCTCTGTGACCTCACCTGACCTAACAACAGACCTGCACTGCTGAACTGCTGTTGTCAGGAGCTCTGTCATAGTAGCTGTTTGGGGAGTGCTGGTTTCGCACAAAATGAGGGAAGGCAATGCTCTGAAAATGTTTTAAGATATTAACATAATGTGGTGCCAGAATAGAGCATTTTCTCTTCTGTCTTTTTTACATTTAGATTAGCACACATGGGAAGCCTGTGTCTGGCAGAATTATCAGACTGTAGATTCTCTTAGTGCATATTTAAACACTGATATCACAACCTACAGTGAGTCACATAGTTTGTACAAACATAAAAAATTAATCAGGTAAAGGTGTGGTCAGTTATTAATTATCAGTCCTCTTACAGCTTACTTCAGACATCTTATGTGTTAAAATATGCCCACAATGTATTGTGCATAAAAAGCCTTCAGAGTGGAGCTTTCTTCTGCTGCTATGTCATGTGTCAAAGTGAATTTGTGCCTACAAGGCTGCAGTATATTTGAATAAAAAGTATGTCTGTAAAATTTAATGTGTAACTAAGAGCATTCTGTTCCCAGGTCACACAGGACTTCAACCAGCAGGTCTTTATGCAGGAAAATCAGGTCTTCTGCAAACCCCCAGCCTTCCAGTTTCAGCCCAGTGACAGTGACACGGTGGGTACCCCCCTGTCCCCCAGCAACTCCCTCCCCCCAAAAAAAATCGATCAGCCCAGTGAAACAATTGCTTATTTCCGTAATCATTAAAAACATGCTCAGCATGCCTTTCAGCACAGCATTAGTTCATTACCATGTAGATCCCGCAGAGCTAAAATTACGGTTTCATACCACCATGGCTTGCCGTCAGCCGAGGTGCAGAGGCATTCCTGTGGTAGTGAGGGTGAGACTGCAGCCCGATGGTGCAGGCAAACAGCTGTCCTGCTGGGATGGTGATTCCTCCGCACACTGATATCGTGAGGCACTTCTGAACTCTGCACTGTTCTTACAGACTGTAATACAATATTCACACACTCTTTACACTTCTGCACAGATCATTCTCACTTTGAGTCAGGGTGCCAGGGCAGCTGTGAAAGAACGCCATTTCATGTGATGAGAAAAGGATGTGTCTGTACACGTTTACTGAAGGGGCTGTTCGCCTCTTCAGGAACTCTGTTTCATCATGGAGAAAGAGGTGGAAGGGGTCCTCAGCAGAACCTGTCACTCATCTGAGTTTGCAGTGGCAGGTACAGTTTAGGTACAGGGTATCCCAGGACAGATAGGCTCTGTGTAACACTTGCCCCAGGACTGGCCCGTGCGTGCGGGGCAACAGGCACAGACGTGCCAGGATACGCCTATGCCATCCCACCCCGGACCCGCCCATCTTACCGCTAGCCCCGTGCAGAACACAGTAGACAATTTGTCAACTTCAGACCTTGTTTTCATTGGAAATCAAACAAGCAGATGCCTGTTCCTCGCGAAACATTTGAGATGTTGTTTTCTTGCCTGGGAAATTCAGTGTGGGGGGAGAGGGGAAAAAAAAAGAGAGAGAAGGGCCAGAAAAGGGCAGCATTGAAAGGAGCGGGCGGTGAGCTGGCGAAGGGCAGGGCGGCCCATGAAAAGGGGGCATTGTGAGGGGGGCCCCATCTGAGCGAGCTCCGTCCACTTCCTCTCCCGCCTCCACCCTGCGCCTGCCCTCTGCCACCACCTCCCCAAATGCATGCTGTTCTGCAAATTAATGAGACAGGAACACCTGATTTTTTTTTTTCCCGTCACCCTGATTTACATCCTTAGGTTCAGAACGCACAAACAAATTCCTCCATTATGCAGTCATCACTAAGCCTTTTAAAACATGAAACCTGTGATCTGCTGAATAATTAAGCTTTAACTCATTTTTCCTTACTTGCTTTGCTTGGCAGACACCCTGATCCAGGTCTGCGGGCGTAGCTTGCTTTTTTTAACATCCATTTGTACAGCTGGACATTCACTCACGAAGTTCACATCAAGTACCTTGCTGGAGGGTACAAAAGCAGAAGTTCACCTGGGAATGGAACATGTAGGCTACATATTTAGCTCTTTAACCACTACGTCATGGTGTCACAGCTTCTTTCCATGGTATGCAGTTATGCACTGGCTGCTTTCCCTTTTAGTTCAAACATGTGGGTTTTGCATAACCATGATGCTCTGCAGCTCCTGATCTGCTAGTGGGGGTACAGTCATCATCAGTGACAGCAATGTTCTTTAATTTATTGGGCAGATACTAAGCATAGAGGTTTTTCTGCAAGTTGGAACCGAACGCATATGCGTTAGTAGAGTATAGCAATATTTTTTAAGGAAAGTCCTGGTGGTGGAAGTGATGTAACCTTCAGGAGAACAGCTGCTTTTATACAATGACTAATAATTTTGTTGTATGTCTTAGATTGTAGCATTGTAGAAGTGACATCATATCTAGGGGGCCTGTGGAGTGACCGTTGCATGTCTGAGAATTTTAGATAAGCTTGCTTTTCTTTTGAACAAGGTCATTGTTTCGCATATATGCTTTCTACTGTCATCATTCCCTTGCATCCTGATGTACTGGTCCACAGCACATTTATTAGTCAGCACAAATCTCATGAAGTCTAATGGATAGTGTGGTTTTGCTAACATACTACAACGCAGTGGGGTCAGGGGGGTCCTCCTGTTTTTGCAGGGAATGGGGAAAGGTACTCATCTGTCTTGTGATGGCTCTAATCCTCTAGAGCCGGAAGCTGCAGACGGAGACGGGGACCACAGAGGAGCACAGCCTGAATAAGGAGGCCCGGAAGTGGGCCACGCGTGTGGCGCGGGAGCACAAGAACATCATCCACAGCCGGAGGGTGAGTGACCCCCACATCCATCTCCAGTGTACTTGTAACTCATCCTTGTACATGTGTTCCCCCAGCATGGCCCCCAGATCCATACCGTATTATGGGCCCACCTGACTGCGTACTCCTGACCTAATTATCACACAATTAGCATCAACAGTGTGCTACAAGGCCATGAGATTCAAAATTAACTGCTGCCAAAAGATTATTGTATAGTTTTTTTTTTTTGTTATCATCATACTAGCAAGTACAACAAATGTCTCACCTGGGGATTCAAACACACAATGTATTGTGTTCCAGCTGTGAGCTCATGGGCCTATTTAGCCAAACACAGCTCCACACTGCCTCTCAGACTGTCTCAAACAATCAGTGCTAGTCCCAAGTGACTAAATAGCATTAAAGATCATACCAGGTAAGTCTCATGAGAGCTTTTTCTTTTTTATACTCTTCAGTAATTTCATTTGTGTTGCCAAAAAGAGTTCTGTGCTAAACAGAATTATAGTTAGCATTCTTAGGATGGAAAACGGCAAAACAACAAGTTCTAAGCTGTGCTAACACAAGAGAAAGTCTCAAATGCAGTAGTGAAAATGTCTTGTTACGCAACAGTCAAGAGGTGAAAGTGTGAGAGTACAGGTGAGCAGCTCTATGTACACACTGTTATCATTCTGACCCTTTCTCTCTTGCCCTGGTTAGACAAGGTAATTGGCCAATGCAATAGTAATGCACTCCTCCGTCAGAACTACTCAGTGTCTATAAGCTTGTGTCATACATTTGAAAATGTACATTGTGCCTTTTTTTCTGAGCTTTTTTGTGGCTTGTTCAAGGCTCAATAACTCCTGTGCTTTGTATGTAATTTTAATGTTAGACTCTGGAGGAGTGTGAGACGCAGGTGTCAGAACAGAGTCGTGGTGACCTGGAGCAGAGGGTGGAGGAGGCCAGGGAGAACATTCGAAAGGCTGAGGTAAGAATGGAGTCGGGGAGGGGGGGACCAGGGAGAACATTCGAAAGGCTGAGGTAGAGAGGTGACTGTGTGTGTGTGTGTGTGTGTGTGTGTGTGTGTGTGTGTGTAAAATGTGTGTCTCAGTGTGTGAAAGAGATAATATATCTTTCTGTATGTAGTAAGTACATTCTGTTGATCTTTTTACAGCAAAGTTTGTAAGTCTTGGCTACCAGTCAATAAACTATTTGTTCTCTTATTATTAAAACAATGACTGTTTCAGTGGTCTGTAGCGCCCTCTAGTAGACATGTGACTGACGCCTAAAAAATTACAACAGTCATTTCTGTTATGTTCATACTTAGTGAAAACGTCCTCCCAGATATAGGATATATTTTGCTTTTTAGCATCCAATATTTAGGTTACCACCTTCTGTACAATGCGTTATGTAGACTAATTAAAATTTAATAGAAAAGGCATGACTCCAGAAATTTTAATCATGCAGGAATACAACAGCTGTAAAAAATTTAAAAAATAAAACTTATACTACCTTTTTAAACATCAGATATTTCCTCACACTCATTTTTGTTTATATTCCACTTGCCATTTTAAATTCATTGTTGCAGTCTACACTACAATCTACAATAGTTCAGTTGCCATGTAATTGCCTATGCTGTTCATGCTGCCTCTGTAAGGAAGTGCTCTGAATCACTCAGTCTGTCTAAACAGACACAGAACACTCAGACTGAGTGTGTTTTGTCTATTATGTTAATGCTGTTTCAGTATTCTTTGTGTGCTGTGCTGTACTCCAGGCATCATTTTTGTGGTATTGAATAGATGCAGAGGTATACATGTGATGTTACAGTATGTTGGTATAGGTACACAGATGTTTGCATTTGACGTGTACAGTTGTGCTGTTTGCACTTTGTCTAATCTGCTTGGGCAATGACGCTGACTGTTGTAGACTGTGAAGCTGAAGGCGGAGGCACGACTCGATCTGTTGCGTCAAGAGGGCGTGTCAGTGGACACCTGGCTGAAGAGCGCCATGAACCAGGTGATGGAGGAGCTGGAGAATGAGCGCTGGGCCTCCCTTCCAACCCTGACTACCCATGATCCTTCACTTTCTGTGAGTACCAGTGTATCTTTGCCAAAGCATGTACTTGTACTCATTTATTCACAATGCAACCTGCCCACTCTGGCTACTGGGAATCCTTTGATCACCTGCTTCATCTATTACTCACCCACCCAAATTATTCTAAAGGAGATGGCGCTGTTATACTGTTCATGAAGCTACTGGCAGACCTATAGGACCTTTCCTTGTGTCCATTATAATGTCCTGTTTAATCCATTCATCCAGTAAAATTTCAGCTATATAAATGGCTTACCTCTCTTCAGACCATCTCTGACTATGAGAGGGAGGAAGGCGAAGAGTTGGAGGACAACATGGAGGCATTCGATGACAGCAGCTCCAGCCCCTCAGGCACTCTGGGGCGCAACTACCCCCTGACCTGCAGGGTGCTCTATTCATACAAGGTAACAACCCCACAGTATCACCTGCAGGTTGCTTTATTTATACAAGGTAACTACCCCACAGTATCACCTGCAGGGTGCTCTACTCATACAAGATAACTACCCCACAGTATCACCTGCAGGGTGCTCTACTCATACAAAGTAGCAATTCCACAGTATCTCTGCAAGGTGTTCTGCTCTTACAAAGTGCTATAGTTTCACCTGCAACAGGCTTTGCTCTCCACACTCTCCCCTGTCACCAGGCATCCCAGTCAGATGAGCTGACCATCGAGGAGCATGAGGTGCTAGACGTCATTGAAGATGGAGACATGGAGGACTGGGTGAAGGTATAAGCCCTGAATGATTTGTTTCTGGTGCCATAGCCACTTTCACTGAACTTTTCCATCATTTGATTGGATAAATGTGAGGCCTGTTCTTGTTCTTTTAGAAATTGGAAGTAAAAAAAAGTACCTGAAGGACAGGTGTCATGTATGGGCCATTTGACAGAACAATGGGCCAACTAGTAGATAACAGGAGGGTCACGTATTTGCTATTGCTATTGCATTTGTTATTTAGAAATGGGTATCATGACCAGGTTTATATGTTGCGATAGGAGATTGGATGTGAATGATATGTTCTCACTGAGTTTACTGCATGTGTGTGGGGCGGATCTGTTTCAGGCGAGGAACCAGGCAGGTCTCGTGGGCTACGTGCCAGAGAAGTACCTGCAGTTTCCCACGTCCAGTAGCCTCCTGAACATGCTGCAAACCCTGGCCGCCCTGGACGCTCGATCCCACACCTCCAGCAACTCCACCGAGCCTGAGCTGGCCTCGGGCAGCGTGAATGGAGATGCCAACAGTGAGTAACAGGCACACATATGCACATGCACACGTTTGTAAGTTATAATATCAAAAAAGCACCTGAAAAGACACTATAGTACATCCTTTTGGACAGTGTGCACTTCACTTTTCTGGGCCTTGAGTGAAAATTGTACTGCGCTAATGAACAGTGCTGCCCTCTTGTGGGCTGTTTAAAAAAATACAATTGCATTCCTTCATCTTCTACACTGCCTGTTGGTGCTTGGTTTGTGTACCATTGCTTGGTAGTTCATAACCTACCAGGGTGTGTTTCCAGAAGCCTTGCACCCCATCCCATGGAGCCACCCCAAAATGGTTTCTACTTTGGTATATGATTTTAAGGACACACATTACAACAAATGGGGCTAGCATACTTCAAGAATGAACTGTCAAAGATGAACTTTGATTTGGGATGCATGTTGTTGGTCCTTAATTACAGTATGATTAACGGCATAGCAGAATTTTCCAAGTTTGCATTCCGAAGTCATTTCAGTTCTAAAAACATTTGATTCACTTAGTTTACATTAAAATCATTTAGTCCATTTACTTATTAGCTTTGACTAAATTAATAATAACTAGTCTTAATGATTAGTCAACAATGACTGTGTTCCCAAGTGTGCATTTCTCAGCATTTAAAGTCAGTATTGTGAGTGAAAATTAGCTCAGCTGTTTAGAGCTGACTTGCTGCCAGTAGTATATACTGCACCCTTATCCCAACCATAACAATGACCCTCAACTCCAAACCCTGGCAGTAAGCTTTGTGAAGGCCTTGTACACCTACGAGGGCCAGACGAACGACGAGCTGTCCTTCCCTGAGGGAGCCATCATTCACGTGCTCAACAAAGACAACCAGGAGGACGACGGCTTCTGGGAGGGCGAGTTCAACGGGCGCGTGGGCGTCTTCCCCTCCGTGCTGGTGGAAGACCTGGTTGGGTCTGAGAAAGGAGACGAAAAGTGGGCTTCTGAAGCGGAGGTACACGCATAACTAGCCAGGACACACGCAACAAACACACACACACAATTAAACAACACACAGGAATGAAACTATATTCGTGACAGTTACACAGTAATTCACTGTGCTGTCCATCTCTCTGTTATAACTCATAAATATTTGTAGTTATTTTTATCATTAAGCAGAGTGACTTCTCTTGTTTAGGTCTCGCCCTCACAGTGCCCACCGTCCCTCCTGCCCCCACCTCCACTGAACTCCCAGCCAGCCTGCAGCCCTCACAGCAGCCCGGACAGGAGCCCCAGGCCTCAGTGCAGTCCTCACACCACCCTGGACCGGACCCCCACAGCATTCCCCACTGGTTCACCTTCTGTCAATGGGGAGCACATGACACCCCCAAGGCCAGCAAAAGGTCCCACCCACAGTAAGAGCCTGCCCTTTTCCTTGAGGCTTTGGGTACTACCGTAATAGAGAAGAACACAGCTCTACTCATGGAGTTCCAGTGAATTGCAAGGACTGTTTTGCATACCTTGAGGCAGGTTGAACTGTCTCTCACTATCCATTCCTTGATATGAAGTGGAAGGGTGACATGCTGCATTGGGGTGAAAGTGTTTGATTTTCCTCTCTTTTGCTCTTCACCAGATCACAACAGCAGCCTGTCCCGGCTTCCCAGCTTCACCGCAGATGGGAAACTCCGCCCAGTAAGTGTCACTGCATCCACGTGGTCTCGTCCCCTCCCTCACATTCATTTCCCAAGAAGCAATCTTCTGTTAATAGAGTTACATTTTTTTTACCTTGCAGACAGCTCAACCAAAGTCACTGTGGTGCAAATGTAACCCCCACTGACACATTTTAAAACTCAACAATTACATAAGTTTAGACTGAGCAGTGAAAATGCCTTAGGAAGAAGAACGTACCTATCTGTGCTTTCCAGCCATTTCTGCGCTTGTTCTTATCCAAGTATGCATGATGTTCTCTCATTTCCCATCCCCTTCTCAGGTTCGTGCAGCACCCCCTCCCCCTAAACAGCAGCCTCGCAGGCAGGCAGAGAAGACTGAGGAGGTGGAGATCACTCTGGTCTAAGATGGCGGCCCTGGCGGTGCGCTGGCTAAACTGGTCCTGGCTCCTGGCCCTTTCCCATGCGGGTTGACGGGAGCCTCAGAAGCACCTCCCTCCTGACTCCACAATGAGGCCAGAAGAGGACGGGCAGAATCTGGCTTGGAGTCACAAGTTTTTGGTGCCATTCTTGCACAGCTCTCTCCTTAGAAGGGCATTTGAAGCATAGAAATTCAACCCAGTGGAAGTGGAAGGAGGCTGATAGAGTTGGGGAGATTCCAGGCTTAGCAACATGTAGTCGTGTCATTCATACTTAACGTGCAGTAGTACAGTATATTACTGTTTTCATAGGAATGTTCCAAATAAATATTGGCACAAGACGTTTCATAGTGGGTGTCATGCAAAGTAAGTACTTTATTTGATACATTACAGGCAGTGTGGACTTCTGTAGGTAAAAGGGAATCGTACAGGCTAGCATGAATGGAGAGGAGGCTGGTTCCTCATTGCAGGGTTTGCGCCAACCAGTAGTCTCATAAGGGAAAAGTGGCAATTTGAAAATGATAACTATTACACATATAACTCTTTATCATTTGTTAGGACAATGATCTGTGTTACTACTAATATTTAAGCCCTCAAGAGAAAGAAAGAGGAGATGTTTTTTGAGACTGGGCTGTATGTGCAGTGTTCTCATTTTATTGGTTCATGTATGTCAGTAATTTGAATCTACTTTGTGTTATTTTACATTGATCTCTTATGTTTTATGTGTAAACCTTTTTGAGGTTAAACTTTTTTAAGTACCCAGGCCTTTTGAACACGATTGTTCATATGTAGTGTTTTTCATGTGTTTCACAGCATACAGTTGAGCAGCAGGTGTGATCCTGATTGAAAGGATGCTGGACTAATGTTCTCATTACCTCCAGCTAATGGCTGGCAACCAGACCAATCCTTTGGGGGAGAACCAGTCAGTACACTATGAAAAATGCTCCATTTACAGGAACCATTCAGCAGAGTGTATTGCAGTTCACAATAAAGCAATTCAACTTTTTAGCTTGGGACATTGACATTGAAAAACGTATATCCTGATTGAATGGTGAATTGAATTAAATTCACTGAATACAACTAACATTTTTTCAGCACTTTTTTTATTGTACTGTTAAATGACCACCACAGCATTGCTCTCTTGTTTGGCTGTTCCCTGTGGATGCTTTTTCACATGATTCATTGAAATTGTGTGATTTTGTTGTGTATTCTGAAGATGAACAACTTTCTGTGATTGAGCAAGCCAGTTCTCATCATTTATCCACCCTTGAAAATAAATATAGACGAGGATTTGGCTTCTACTAAAAGAGGGGTTGTACTTTTTGCATACTCCTGTCGAAGTAGTTGGCCACTCATGGTGGGGGGGAAGAGAATTTCTATATGGTTTTGAGGAATGTGGATTAACACAAATGAGACATTTGTTGATTTTGAAGGTAGTTCATCAAAGGGAAAGAAACATGAATATCTATCTTGTTTTCTGTCTCTTGCTGATCTCATTGAGATCTCTTAAATTTTATCAAACTTGTTTTTGAAGTTTACAGTTAAGAAAGCATCCATCATTTCAGGCGCTTTTCTTGCCAGTAGCCCACTCGATTCATATTGTCTATGACCCATTTAAAGTTCATGCTCCCTTGAAACACAATGCATGCGTGTATCTTTTATGCTGTGTTTTAATATGATCTTAATGTGATGCAGCGCTGCTATAGACCCAGAACAACAGCCGGCCCTCCCCTCAGACTTTCACATCACTGTGACATCGTACTAATGACGTCAAAGAACAGTGGTTCTGAATGTGTTGTGTATTGGCTGTAAAAGAAAAAAGGTTTGTATTTATTGTGAACAAATGTTTAATAAAACAAACTGAAAAATAAATTGTGCATTTCACGATTTTCTGATCTGTTGCTTTCTGTTTCAATGCCTGACATTTCATCAGTGTTGTTTCAAGTGTTGCCACCATCCGAAACATCAAAAAAACAACGAAAAATTAATGAATGGTTTCCCTAGCAGCTATATAATATGGGATAATGGAGAGCTGGGCAATATCATTAGTTTCATCTGTCTGCCATGAAAAAGGAGCTGCAATAACTTTGGTGTCTCCACCACCATAGCAAAATACAAGCCATTCTGGGAAACAGTTTAAGATTTAAAATGCCCAGCTAGAACTTAATCATAACTGGCAATTACAACTAAATCCTTGTATAGTTGCTTTTATTGTCAGAATCTTTGCCCTCATCATGCCATCTAAAACAGTTACCATCACCCCAGCTAGGGGGATATGCCATTGAAACATTTCAGAGCTGCCCTATATTTCCTCACCATTTCCTGATACCCTGCTGCTTGGAGACGACTGCCTTCTTCTACTCACTGCTTGCTGAACAAATGTTCTGATTTTAATGATGTGCTTTATCGAATTCTCATGCCGTTTGCAAGCTATGTCAAAATTTCAGAGATCATAAAATACTTTTCTTGACCAAGTCAGTATATTCGCTTGTCTTACAAAGTACTGAGTCAGGTGATGGAGGTAGTACTCATCAAAGGCTGTGCCTGGTTATCTATAAGGTGTCTGTATCTGGGCAAGACCGATTGGTTTTCATAAGGCCCTGTATTATCGTCCCTGCAGGACAAGGTGTGTGTAATGCCCAGCCGAGCTTCTGGGTGGGACTAAAATTTCGTTATAATGTTGTAATCATCCAATCACAGCCAGAAAAATAATTTCGTTGAGCTCAATTGAATTCCACATACCTAGTTGAAAGTGCTGTTAAGAAAAAGACCTATGCTCTGGAATTTAGCCAATTATTTAAAACAGGTCTTTGTCATATAGCCCACAGAGGCAGCTTGATTTCACGGTAAATTTCAGTAAAACATTCCCGTTAGCTGATGTAAAGTTAAATTGTGCTTTACCAAGGATATGTGAATGGGACAGCTACTTACAAGTTATCTAGCAAGGCTGGTTAGTTAACTGCTGAAAAAAAATATTGTGCTAGCTTTATTCTAAACTGAATTTCATTTAGTTAGCTTTACTATGAAAATTAGTTTTGCCAGATAGATAGCTACGTAAACAAATGATAGCTACGTGAGCAGGGTGTTATTTTCAGTTAGGTGATGTTGATTGACTTGATTTTGGCAGATGTCATCCTTCAAAGTAATACATACTGCAGTAGCCTATAAAAACGAAATTTAGTGAAATAAACATTAGTTCCATTATTGATTTCATTTTGATATTTACTTCAACGTTATAATTCACTTGTTGAATTTTAACATTTTTGATCGTACATACAGCTAAATTTCTCCAAACGCAGACACGGATGCACACGCACAAAATTGTTCCAAAAGAACACGTTTATCTTAACTTCCGCCGGATCCTTTCCATGGCCCTTTCCTGTCAGCGGCACGAAACAAGATGGCTGCCCAAATATCAAAGAAGAGGAAGGTATGCAATTTTATTTACTTGTAACTGGTCAGAGGGGCGTAGCTCAGATTAAATTCTTTTTTGTTGTTATTAGATACAGTCTGTGAATTCTGTCAGCGTGTTTGTGCATTACGTTCCAGATACAGTGCGAGAGGATTGATTTAGATGTTACTGCACTGCCTTACTGTGCCTTAAACATGGCAGGAACTGCTGTTTCAGATGGTCTTACTTGCTAGCTGGATACTTACAATATAACCGTATGTAGCTTTATTTAGGGGTCATACCATGAGGGCACCAACTGGCGTGTGATCCGACTTTTAAGTGTATTATTTGTAAACTAGGTTGGCGTCTGCTAATGTTGGTAGCAAGCTTAAAATTATAGGCACAAAACTGTGTCCCGAAAATACTTAATGTCATTGCAGTGCACACAACTGTCAGTAAATTAATTGTCCACAACGCCTATCCACACTACAAACGCTGTTAGTGCTTACGTTGTAGCCTTACTGGTTTTGTGAATATTACTAAATACAGTGGGCGAGTGTTGCGCCATGCAGTACAGTAACTTCGCTACCTAGCGGTTCATTGGTTTACCGTAGTTTGACAGCATCGTTTGTGATGCTGTATGTTCCATTTGAATGTTGGAATAAGGCTCGCAAATTTTTTGAAGAGATGAAAGTACCGGCAGTTTACTTTTTTTCCAAAACGAGAAGTTTAAACGCCCTCTTTCTTTCTTGTAGTTCGTTTCCGACGGTATATTCAAAGCTGAGCTGAACGAGTTCTTGACTCGGGAGCTCGCCGAGGATGGGTACTCCGGGGTTGAGGTTCGTGTCACCCCCACCAGGACAGAAATCATCATCCTGGCCACCAGGTGAGACAACAAAATGTACATGTCCTGTCTGCTGTACTTAAAGAAGAGTTGCCGACATGCAGTAATCCAACTTTAATTGCACAGGTAGCAAGTCAAACCGGGTTGTTGTGATTAAGCTTGAATACGAAGCAGATGAAGGTGAAAAAACTTGCAATACACATCCAGGCAGAGACGTGACATTGTGTTTGGGTGGAGATGATAACACTCCCCTCAAAAGCATTATGATGATCAGTGGGAAAAGGGAACAGCCTACCACTAGGGTTTGTAGTGCAGGGCCCCAGCGCAGTGAGGCCTTGCTATTTGATGACAGGCATTTGTCATCAAATAGCAAGGCCTCATTGTCCATTATGGATTAAAGGGGACTGTACAAGAGTGAACGATTTACACTTACAGTGCCTCTCCCTGTTGGTTGCCGAAGCGGATAACTGAGGTACTGTGTCTGGTTTCATAAACTGACTTGTTAGATTATAGATTTTACAAGTTTGATAGTTGTCACAACTCTACAGATAATAATTGCATCACAAAACCCTCTTGATGGCTGTGTATCATTGCAATGGCAGCATTAATATTGTTCCTGAACTGTTATTCAAGTGCAGGGACTTGTCATGACAGGACATAGACTATGTTGTGTGATAGATGTGTGGGCTCCTGGTGATACAGAAATGTTGTTGTATTGAGTAAACTGGTATCTTTGTTTCTGCTGGTCGTGATGGTTCTGCTTCTTGACAGTTAATATTCCTTTCCAGAACCCAGAACGTGCTAGGTGAGAAGGGGCGTCGCATTCGTGAGCTGACTGCCGTTGTCCAGAAGAGGTTCGGATTCCTTGAGGGCAGCGTTGAGGTGAGTGGCAGAGAAAAGGGTGCAGCTTGGGTTTAGAGCAAGAGACTGGTCAACCCCTCAACCCCTCAACCCCTCAACAAAGGCTGAGTGCCACTTGTTGGCTTTTTCCACACTGTAATTAGCTCTTATTTCAGAGGCCTAGTGGCTACTGTTCACTCTGACGTATAGATGGAAGGTTCAGTTGCCATCAGAGTTGCAGTAAAGTAGTGGTTGGTGCTTCTTGATGAGTGCCTTTCTGCTTAGCACCCAGCACGCTGTTATGCTGTGATATTTGGAGCTTTAGTTGGATAGCGTTTAATTTTACTAGTTAAATAGGTTGTCTGTAGCAAAAATTAAAACCGCTTATATCCTGTCCAGTACTATGTCGGTTTTTAACTATAAATCTGTTCTTCTTTATTTCCAATTGAATTGAATTCCTTTATTATCATTGTATATAAGCACAACGAAATTTTTGGTGCACTCTCCGTAAATGGAAAAAAAAATCCATAAAAAAAATTAAAATGAGAGTCCATAACACATTTTAAAAACTGAGCAGTATATAATAAAACTATGAGCAGTATATATTAAAACCTATGTGCAGTATATGATAGACGGTAGATAATAAAGTCAATAAATAACAATAAATACTATGTGTTTGTTTCTTTCTCGAAGAGTTACCATTTGTAGCGAGCACCTTTGCTAGTAGGGTTTGAAGGTAATGGTCCAGAAGCTCCAAATTTCCATTGATCAAAGTCTTGCAGACGGCGTTATGTTGGACTGATCCAATATTTCAAACTAAGTTTAACACTCGCAGCCGCTTTGGACCATTGAGAGTGAGAGGGTGAGGCCTGAGTTCCAGGTGAACAGAACAGGGCAGTTTCTAGGTTTGTTTAAGAGTGCACAGTGTTAAATAACTTGTTTCTCTTTGTCTCGCTCTGCCCTTGTCTCTAGCTGTACGCTGAAAAGGTTGCCACCAGGGGGCTGTGTGCCATCGCCCAGGCTGAGTCTCTCCGATACAAGCTGCTAGGCGGCCTGGCTGTGCGTAGGTTAGTCTCCTGTTTGGGTTGCTTTGAAGAAGCACATACTACATGGCTCACGCCTAGCAAGTTTTACAGAAGATCCAAGTGAAGATGGGCACTGTCTGTGCTATGGAGCATGAGGGGGAAAACCGGTCCTTGCTGAGAAACATGCTATAATGAGACCTTGTGGGGTCCACAAGGAGCCATTTTGAGATGAAGTCGTCTTTGATGGAGCATGGCTGAAAACTCCTTTCCTTGTTTGCCGTTCAGGGCATGCTATGGAGTCCTCCGCTTCATTATGGAGAGCGGGGCCAAGGGGTGTGAAGTGGTGGTCTCTGGGAAGCTCAGAGGACAGAGGGCCAAGTCCATGAAGTTCGTGGACGGCCTGATGATCCACAGCGGAGACCCCGTCAACTACTATGTCGACACCGCTGTGCGACACGTCCTGCTCAGACAGGGTGAGGTCATTAACTTGAGGCAAAACGTTGATATGGCAATGCATGTTCTTTTCCTGGGATAAAACAACCATTCCATTGTTACTACCATTTTACTACCTACTACAGTGTGTGGAAAGTTATACATTTCCATTAAGGAATTCAATCACTGTGCTGTAAGCACAGTCAGAACAAATCAAATTTCAAAAAGGCAAAGTTGTTTTCAGAGTGTACTTACCATTTTTAAGGGGAACCCCAATCAAATAAGTTTGTATTTACAGTAAATGAAGCTACCTACATTTGTATTGGTGTTCCAGTGTATTTCTCGATTATGGTCACCAGGCATTTAGCATAGTTGGGTTGTCTGAAAGCAGCATCACATTGTATTTTGATGTAGCAGTGTGGTGGAAAGACCCCCTTCAGTGATGATTCGATGACGAGTCGGAATAGGACACAGCCTGCTCTGTGGGGTCCTGGCTCAGGGCCACGTTCTGTGTCTCTGGGCTCAGGCCTCCAGAGCAGCGTGGCCTCATTGTTTGATGACATAGAGGCATTTGTCTGAGAAGGGTTTATCTATGTGTTCATGTGCATCAAAGGGAAATGTGCATGTTGTTTTGCAACAGGTTTTTGAGGTTATCCAATCATACCTGGCTGATAATGTAATCTGTCCATAGGTGTGCTCGGTATCAAGGTGAAAATTATGCTCCCCTGGGACCCCAGCGGTAAAATCGGCCCCAAGAAGCCCCTCCCTGACCACGTGAGCATCGTGGAGCCCAAGGATGAAGTCCTCCCCACCACCCCCATTTCAGAGCAGAAAGGGGCCAAGCCAGAGGCCCCCATCATGCCTCAGGGACCACCTGTCGCAACTGCATAAAGGTGAGGAGGACTCTGGGGAAACGATGGACACTTTTTTTTTTTAACACAAATTCAAGCTTGGGAAGCTATACCATAATTTTCCCCATCTGGTCACAGAATATGATATGTCCCTTCATAAAATTAATTTTCCTGACCATTCATAAAAAATCTCAAAATTGACATATGTCGTCTGGCATTGTTTGGGGTTGGTTGTGTGGGGGCAGAGACCCCCTTCAGTGATGATTCGATGACGAGTCGGAATAGGACACAGCCTGCTCTGTGGGGTCCTGGCTCAGGGCCACGTTCTGTGTCTCTGGGCTCAGGCCTCCAGAGCAGTGTGGCCTCATTGTTTGATGACATAGAGGCATTTGTCTGAGAAGGGTTGTGGTTAAGATATCACAACAGTATCCCCCACATTCCCCCATCTCCAACCAATTTTCCACACCCTGCAGCCCTCACCACTAATCCCATAGAACAAAATGTGGGACACACCAGCTTAGTTGACTGCAAGCTTTTCAAATGTACTGGTACACAATGTATTTTGCCTCACTGCATTTATATGAACTGCAGGTGAGTAAGCCTTTGTCCCACCAAGAATAGTGAAACCCTGCCATGTCAGTTCTTCAACATCCTGTCCAGTGGAATGCTACTCTACCATTTAATCAAATTTCATTGGAAAATCACTTTTAGTATGTTCCAGAATAGACATTATAAGTAGCAAAGCTGAGCTGAAAGTTCATTCTGAAAGTCAGAATGCACCTGTCGTCATAAGTATTTCTCTTGCAGGTTGTCCACATCAGCTGGAGATGGAACCCTTGGATGTTTTCTGTAAAAACTTAATAAATAAATAAAACTGGTAGATATGTGTCTGTTAATGTTTTAAATGTATCGATTTTCCATTTTCCCCTAGCATGTTTGACTTGAAAACAGCCGTTGATTATGAACAAAACAATGGATGTGAAATCAGCAGTTTGCTTTTTCCTGTTTTCTAATTCAAGAGGTGTCTCAACCCTTTCGTACGGTCACACCGGTGTGATTAGCGCTTTTGCGTGTACAGTTGAACCGGTGTGATGAGAACAGTAGATTGAAAAAATTCTAGCTAACGTTAGCTTTGAGGAAACAGTGATTTAACATTACAAAGTATAGTAAATGCGGCGGTGAAAACTATGAGAAGCTTAACGCTAAACATAACGAACCATGTAACCTAACACTCGCCCTACATAGCATAAAAGAAGTGAAAGGGTTAATAGGAGACACTAAATACAGTGAATGCAGGGGAGGGGGATCATGGAGTGGAACATGTTGGACAGGTAGGATGTGTTTTTTTAATTCCCCTTTTCTGTTTCAGTATCAGCTGTAGACACTAGTAGGTTCATCTCAGTGTGACAACCTCTGCACTTGTGCAGGAGCATTGAGGCAAGACAAATGCACAAAACTGCATGTCACACAATATGTGACAGTACAGTAGAGTGGGTGCTGATGACATCCAGGCAATTCAAAGGCTTCTGACGAATCACAAGTTGTCTGGGAGCTGTGAGACATACCCACCGCTACCCCTGGTGGAATGAAGCCAGTTTGTACTGCCACTGTGTGATCACAATCACTGTTGGCTGATAACATGGTGGAGAACGTGAGGCATAGAGTTCCGCTTGCACCCAAAGCATTGGCCTTCACCACCACTACTCGAAGCCCCCAGCTGTTTGAAAGTATATGAAACTCCCCACACACCCCCATCCATCTTTTGGGTACTGTCAGTATTATACAAGATGACTATGGTTGACATGTAACACCACATGAAGCTCCTTTGGGGCCCGGATTAACGTTCACAGGGACAGTGCATTCCAATTGCAATGTGGTCTCTTGTATATCCTAACAAGCTTGTATGCCACATTTATAGTATGTTTTTTTTTTTTTTTTTTATAAAGTGCACCGTCCAATGTAGGAATTTTTTTTTAAGTGATGGCCACTGATTTTTCTTGACATCCACAGCTCCGAGGGTGCTGGAGGTGCCTGTAAACGAGGGACTGTAAATGTTGCAGTCTCTATTCAGAGAATAGCTTCAATTATGTAATTATAACTGGAGACAGAATGTGGACCAGAAATGTGCATTTCAGGTTGACACCACTGATTTTTGAAAATGAAAGCATATTATAATTCATCTCATATTACAGCTAACCAGGCATCAGAAACCTAGGTGGCTGAAATTACTTCTGCTGTTGCCCAGTGCTAAAATTGATGAAAGGTCCAATTGTGGAAGAATGTTTTGTTCCTTATATTAACTTGAATATGTAGTGGCACTAAATGTCTTTTAAATGACTTCAGATACAAACAGGAGCCCTCCAGACCCCAGATTTAAAAGAGATAAGCAAGTTGTCAGGGTTAGTGGGGGCTAGACTTTTTGTTGTACTTCAGCATTAAAATTTGTATTACTTTGGACTCGTGTCTTAAATGACCATGACTGGTGAACAGCATGATTTTAATGATATGCCTTTTTGTGCACATTGTACATTGCACATGTTGTGCAATGTACAATGTTCCCCAAATTTTGCTTTCATTTACACGATTACATCAGAGTACAAGTAGCAATTAAAATTTCCCTACGTTGACATTCAAAATTCCATTGTAATCAGCAAACAAATCAATAAAGTCTCAGGTTCACAGCTAAACATTTGCTCTGAACATATGTAGTTAAAGCTATATATCATTAACTTTCTCATGGGAAAAATTGCTGTTTCAAAATATGTCTTGCATCACCCCTGTCTTGTGGCGTATGCCACTGATGCTGTTAACTACGTCATTTCTAATCATAGTCCCTTCATTCTGAGCTCTTACTTATTTGATCATTTGGTTTGCGGTACTTTAACTATATGGTTTAAAAAAGGAAAGCTGGCAGTTTAGCTACATGACAAACTGAAAGTGGCCCCAGCTGCACCGGCAAACAAGAATTGAGTGATTGAATGCTAGAAGAAAAAACTTATTTAGAAAATAATAGTGCGGGCAACAGCAGTACCATATTATTCATAATGGGGTGTAGCCAGGGACCTAGCACCATGACCAGTGGCACACAGCTGCAGTCCATGTCTGAGGAATTGGACAAAGGTGAGATGAATGACTGTATACTGTCAAAAGTCAATAACATGTAAAACACATATTGTTACAAACATCTATGAACAATAACCAACAAATGAGTTCTGCCTGGAAGAGAAAGAGGAAAAAAGAAATGTACAGGATCAACACAACAGGCTTTATGCTGTTCGGAGCCTAATTGATATGATTCACCAAAATACATGTTGTTATAATATCAAACAATAATACCATAATATTTACAATAATATTTAAAATATAATAATACCATAGTATTTGTGGAACTTCACCTGGCCTCAGTAAGTGCAAAAACCATGCAAAAATACCATTTAACTGCAAAATACAAATGACAAAGTACAGCAAATGGTATTACAATTCAACATTTGAAATGAACTGTATGAAAATTAACTGCTTCTTTCATTGAACAAAAACAGCTTGTCAAATAGATGTGCGAGTTTAATACAAAACGTGTTTCCCCTATACTAGTGTCTGCACCCTCCAGACTATATATGGTTGTGATTGGGATGATGTGAGTGGGACCACCTGGGGCAGTTAAAAGTTGAAATACAATGCAGAAGACTACTGTTCCTTTGACTTAAAGACAATGACATGGGTCGCCTCAGTATCACAAACAGATATTCCTAAATGGAAATGGGATACCACAGGACTACTGAGAATAAAGCCATGAAGAACTGTCTAACCAATGAGTGCATTAAATGGCTTAAGATGTATGTTTGGAATGAAAAGAGAAATGGTACTAATGTCCTCCTCCTTACTGAATTTATTTTTATAAGGTGTTTTCATGAATGAAGTAGTTGAAAACAAATGGAATAGTTCTGGTAGTTGGCGACTGTGGGGAAAGGTAGACTTCACACCTGATGTGACCCGCCACACCACTGGATTCCTCCAAATCTTAGTGTTCTGGAGGGAAGTTGAAGCGGATATATCTGAAGATATGACGATGGTGAGAACTATGCCCAACAGTGATGGGACTTTCCAGAAGAGTGTGATCCTCTCTGTGGATTCCACAGACTGGAAGAAGCACTCCTATACCTGCACTATAAAACATAACACTCTGGAACATGATCTGGAGCTGTTGTTTCAAGATCCATATGGTTACCTTACAATCACCTTCTGGCTTGCAATAGGCTTCCATTTGCTGGATGCATAGTTTGGACCATGTAATTGAAGCCATGTAATTTCTGGGAACTACTGTATTCTGCATCAGGTTGTCTACCCCTGGTATAGCAGAATATCACTATGGATATGCATTCACATTTCAGTACGTTTGTTCAGCAAATTTCTACTTGGGTGTATGGATGCAAGTGCCAGGAAACAGATGATATCAGGTTGGATTGTATAAGAGCTCTCCTCTTGTCAATATAAGTTTTATAGAGGCATAAAACCTGCACAGATGAACACAGTCTTGTGTGTAGTTTATTTTGCTTCATCTTTTAGGTATTTTCCTTCCTTCTTCACACAACTTTTTGCTTGAACTTTTTAAAAACATTTTTCATCCAACTTTGTGTGATCAGCAGTTGCGTACTATAATCACCTCACTGCCACAAATTCTATACTTGTACAGAAGCATATGATGAAGTGCATGGAGTCCTTCAATATGTATGCCTACTATGACTGTTTTCCACACTACCAGTCCCACAGTACACCGGGAGCCAGATGTTGAGTGGGGGTTAGGTGTATCATCTCACTGACACTATCTCGGAAGCTCATAGGTGCCCAGATGAAAATCAGGGTGCTGAGAATGGTGTGTTCTGCTGCTGTAGATGTCTGGACATTGAAGAAGTGAAAGTAACAGATTACAGTGTAGACATGCATCAGATATGTCAAAACACAGCTCAATACAAAGAAATCCTTACTCCCCTCCCCACTGTATAAAGTTGTTTGTGTGAATTTGTATTCTAAAAAGGTAATCCCCTCGGATGGGAATGGGCTTTAGACTAGTCTCAGCAGGTTGTCTCAGTCATACATCTAAGAGTGCCCCGCAACATGAGTGTGCCATTACAATTCCCCTAGAGAATGAATGTGGTGCCGTTTACGTCTCTGTCTTCATGCACTCTTGTTGCTGATGCCATGTTTGGACATGGGTGAAGGGTTTCTCAGGGCTTTGAGCCAGACAGTGGATGTCTGCATGATCCAAAACTGGTTTTGATGTTGCTCTCCCTCATAGAATATGAATCTGAACAACATATCTCACCACCTCGGTATATTGTGTTAAGCCTATTTCTGTGGTGAGGGCTGGCACAATGTTACCACTCACTGTGAAGGTTCTCATAAAAAATAAATAATAATAATATGTTGAGAATACATTTTAGAAAATACCCATTTTCCACAATCAGCTAAAAAACTAAATTATTGCAGTTTTGTATGTTCTAATTTGCATTGATTTAAATGTATTTAAAGTATATTCTTGGATAGAACAACATTTCTCAATATGTTATCTCAATATATTACAACATATTTCATTTACGTATGGGTGTCCATTTTCATTATCAACTAGCTCACATTTTATTCAACAGATAATCTCATTTTAATTAAGGTGTTAAGATCTTTAGAATACACTTTTCTTCATCAGCTTATTTCCTTTTTCTTTGGTAATAATGTCTTCCATTTGCTGTCCGACTGGTTCCTTGGAATATCTGCTGCTGTTTTCCACCAATTCCCTCCGCTCCGGTTTCTGTTTCTTTTGATTAATCCTTTACCTTGTATTTTGTTCTTCTTTGAAGCTTTTCCGCCTTCATATATTGTTGGAGTCTTCAAGTTGAAGGCTTGGTTTCAAACTTATATGTCGTACTCAGCTTTCTTCAATTTCTTCAATGCATCTTCTGGATCTTACTTTGCTTAAGTCCTTTTAATAGTAATGTTGGGAATGCAAGCTGCTCCCGTACAGGCGCCCCGACTCTATTCCGTTTGTACTGCTTTGTGCTCAATAAAACGCACGTACAGCATGCATGCGTACGGCTTCATCACCCTCTCTTTCTGATAGTACAACTAACTTCCTAGCTACTGCTTGTATTCCATATACTTAACAAATGTAGAACCTATTTGGCTAGCGTCATGCATACTAAATTTCTTAAAAAAGTTAACTTTTTCCTCAAGTTATGTTACACTTATAAATATATACCATGTATATTTTTGTCAAAAGCATCATATCTGAATTCATACTCTGGCTGTTCTGGAATCCTACGGCAGCACCTTTTGCATATAGCCTATGTGAGTCTTTACGGACAAGGCGTCTCATTTCCAGCATGGTATTCTGAATGAAATGACGCACCTCATTACTACAAAATACTAGTAACCGTGCTCGTTTGTTTACATTAGTGATTTAACTTGTATCGCAAAGACGTCTGGGCCACGGGCTTCATTGACGCAGTGAATTGTGGGCAGCCATTGGTCCTCTGAGCTCACAGCCCCCTCAGTCCCCCATTGGAAAAATGGCTGCTTCGGCGGCGGCGCCGAGCACTTGCCCCAGCTTCGCCGTGGTCTGCTCTTTTCTGGAGCGTTATGGAGCTATATTGGGTCTGCCGGAGTTTACGCTTCCACAGCTGGAAGAATATCTACAGGAGACGTCGACAGGTAGCCAAGATCTGCATAGTAGTAGAGGCTACGATGTGTTTGGGGGGAGGGTCCACCACAGACTGCGTGTGTGTATTAACTACTGGTCGAGTATACAGTACATGGGTTATGTGTTATTGTGTTGGAACTGTATGTGTAACTTTTTGTGCAAATTGTCAATTCTGGTGAAGTTTCTAGACAGAGGATAATACAGAACGATCGCTTGTGTTTTATTTACATTTCATTGAACTCAAATGGTCTCTCATTTCCACGCGCTTTGCGATCGTACTTGCAAGATCTGTTTTCCAACTAGCCAGGCTTGGTTTGCCTTTATAAGCTAAACTGCTCATGGGGCACAGATAGGATAGCTACATAGTTGAGTAGAGTAGGAAATTTGAAGCGAAGATTCGAGTCCATTTATTAGTGTTCTGGCATGTTGTGCATGCAAGCTCATAGATTTGTCGGATAGTGTGTGTATATATCGATGTATTTCATCATACTTGAACTATGTTCTCTATATTTACAGTTGAATATTTGGCACATTGTGGTTCTCGCTGAGAACGGTGCGCAGGCGCACTACGCACACACTTCCTGCTGAACTGAGTTGCGGTGGCTGGCGACTAGTTCGTTTACTTTGTTACGTTTAGTTTTCTGAGTCGAACGGTTTCGTTGAAAATAATAGCACTACAACATACTACACTGTTCGTGGTTCTATGGTTCATTCCCGAAAACTACCGTTTTTCATTTTACGTAGCAACATTTCATATTGTTACAGTTCTTCACGTGTTCTCAGTCTATTATCAAGCCTTGATAGCTAGCTGCAGCACATTGAGCACATGAATTTAGTTGACGGTGCTATTTCGCAGTTACTAGGCAAGCTGACATGCACAAATTGCTGTTGCTTTTCTTGTCTTTCCCGTCCCTCGTTATTTGTCATAGATTCTGTTCTGTTCCGTTTATTTAACATTTTTTCCCGAGTTAAAATTTGTTCCTGTTACGCGCTTAACATCTGTGAATAAACAAAGTTGGTGCAAGCATAAAAATGTGAGACGTCAGCTTCAGGATCTAGTGAAATAAAATTAAGCAAGAGTTCTGAATCAATAAATATGCCGTATGCCATGCTGAGCCTTTGACAGTTCCAGAAATTGCAGTATTGGCTTGTCATTTACAAGCAGTTTTCTTTCATTATTTGAGGTCATTTGTAATGATAGTACTTATCAGTGTTCTGAATAATAAAATCTTTCCAAAACCAGTGAGTGTTCTGTTTTGTTTTCAGCTGCATGCTGAAGTAGACTTCCAAAAAAGGTACAGGTTTCATAACACATTTGCTCATATATGTGAAATAAATAAGTAAACTGATTTAATCTGTCAGTTTTCTTCATTTCATGAAATCAACTTTTCATAGATGTTTGCTTCTGGGTAGTGCAGAATCTGGACCTGGGCCACTCAGAAGATGTCTGTGCACAAAGTTCACTGTATAGGTTTTTATTTCCAATTAAAAAGTCTGCATGCCATGCATTTAACATGTACATCACCTTCCATCGTACCAAACTGCTTGGCTTCTACAGATGTTCAAAATGCCATGCAAACTGGTCCAAAACCTTTTAATAAAAGTCAGTTGTCTCTCATTCTGACACAGTATAACCTAGACCAGGTATGTGAATGACACAAATGTTCTTTCTCTGCTTCTTCTTCTGCTTTCTGCTTCCCATTCTAAGTTCCTGAGGTCTTGGTGGAACTTCATGTGAAGTTGCTGAGGAAAATTGGCAAGTTTGCAACCACAGACAGATGGGAGAAGTATCTTGTAAAGGTGAGAAAGGCATTATGGATTTGGATTGTACCATCTGTGGTAGATAGTTTTCCAATTTCAACTGCACTTAATGGGAAGTATGACACTGCTTTGATCATTTGATAGAATTAATAACACACTAGACAATCCTCCAGGACCTTGTGAGAGAAAGATGTAGCTGTGTCAGAAATTCTGTTGAATCAGAATCAACATTGTGAAATCCTCTTGTTATTGCCTTGACTGCTGATTGTTCTTGTCATATTCTTTCAGATATGCCAGGAGTTTAACAGCACCTGGGCATGGGAGCTTGAGAAGAAAGGTTACTCGGAGATGTCATTGGAGTGCAAGGCTGGAATTCTCAAAGTATGACCAGCAGACTTTATAAATGACTTCTAACATTCTCTTTCGTAGCATTTAGTTTCTTCTGTAAATCTTACCTTTGGTGTCACCCATGCAAGGTGATTCTCCCTTTTGTAGCATTTACACTGATTGTATTCAGTTTAATAGCACATTCTGCTGAAATTTCTACAGCTTTTTTATTATTATTATTTTTCAGTTCATCTCCTCCTCACCAAGCCTATTTTCCAGAGTTTGGTTTATCTCAGTAGAGTGTTGTTGAAAGTGGTGTGTAACCCTTTGTCTTCCTCATCGTGTGGTACAGGCATAGGTGATTCCCTTATCCATGTTACAATATCCATAATTATACAGCTGGATCTCCTGAAACAAGGCGAGTAATGAGGTATATGTGGTTCTGTTGCTTGTATGTTTCCTCACTCCAGTACATATGTGAGTGCCAGTTTGATGAAAACGTCAGGTTCAAGACAACAGTCAATGAGGAAGATCCCAACAAGATGCGGCTACAGCCCATTGGTCGAGACAAGGATGGGATAATGTACTGGTTCCAGTTGGACCAGGACTACAACATCCGCATGTATGTGGAGGAGCAGGACGACCTGGATGGGTCCTCGTGGAAATGCATCGTTAGGTATGTTGGTGCAACTGAATGGTGTCAAATCGGACTTGTGACCCAGTTACAACTTTGATGAAAGGGAGGAAGTTTTAGGGAATTACTATGGATTGTTTAAGAAGGTTATCTGTAAAATATGAAAAAAGGACTCAGGTTATCCTGTTTCAGTAAGAAGGTTGCACAGACTCTCAGGTCTTTAACTGAACAACAAAGTCAGTGAAGTAAGGCAAATGAATTATATAATTTAAAAATAATTTTTAAAAGTGTGCTGGCCTGATTTGCGTAATTCAGTCCTCTTTAACATTCTGGCATAGCAGTTGGGTTACATGTGCATTACACATCACAAATACCTTGTCACCATAAATCCCAGTTTCCAGTGTTTCCCTCCAAAGTTGGGCAGGAAACCAGAGAGATGTTTCATCAGTCAAAAACCAAAAAACAAAAGCCGTGTTTTCTTCAATGTGTATTTGTTTAAAAACAAGCATCATCTGCCCTCTTTTAAGGGACACCATATATGACTATAGAGCAAATAATTTCTAAATAAAGCCCCATACAAAGGTGTAGAGCCATAATGGAGTGTCCAGGGCTTGGGGGTGCTCTCTCCTTTTAACTAATCTGGCTCTGGTCAAGTTGGGCCAAGTGACTGCTGTGTTATCAGTCCATTGTATTATCAGCCATTAGCTGACTGCTGACAGGGAGGAGCTGGCAGGAGATTTAAAAATCAGGCCCTGCTTTCTGTATGCTTTACATGAGAAATGCCAAAAAATATTAAAAAAAATAATTGCCAGAAATATGAAAACTATGGTATATGGAATTTGTCATTATCAAAATTTTAAAAATATTTCATAAAATTTATGATGACACAAGTGGGGTTTTTTTTTACCTCACTTTGGAAATACAATATTTTCTCATGGTGATCCATACTAATGGATCAGGCTCCTTCCGCATGGCATAGATGGATGAAAGTTTTGTGTGGCAAATAATTTCCTTGTTAACCTGAAAATCGAATAAAAAATATTTGTACAAGAAATGATCATGCATTTTTGGAATTTTCGGGCTTGTTTAGTTTTTCCTTGAGGATCAATGCCAGGGCACACCTAAAATTAATTTAACACCACAGCTACTTTGAGCCATATCTCTGGAGTGTGTACTTTTGATTTTATTAGATTTTATTTAAGACTAGTGAAAACAGAAGAGAATTGCATTTTTTGGGCCAAGAGGTGATACCCATGACCTTGACATCTGTTTTGTTACACAGAATCCTCAAAAAAGGGCATAAACCCATGGGTTGTCTGAAGATTTTTCCAACAGCAGTAACAGATCTCAGACCTGTCAGGAGCATTTAAACAGTCCTTATTCACCTTGGACAATGACTATCTCCATGAGGAAGAGCACTAACCATTTGTACGTGCAGTTGTATTTTAAAAGCAGAAAAACTATTTATCTTGCTTCATTCTGCAGGACACGAGCTGACCTGGCGGAGATTGTGCAGCTGTTGAAGACCCAGATCGATCCCGAACTGCTGACCAAGAAAGAGGTGGATGATGAGAGGTCCACTAGTACCAGTCCCAGCCCTGAGGATGAAGAGAAAAAGAAAGAGGGGTTTGAAGGTAATGGTGGCAGTGTGAATAGTGTAGTGCTTGAAGTTACTGGATTGAACACATGAGAAGGTGAATCCTGGATCATTTTGCTGTTTTTCAGTTGCTCTACCAAAGGTTGCAACCACTGCTATGTAAATGAGTAGGTTCCTGTGTAAGCTGTTGCATGTAAATGAGAATACACATTGCAGGGCACAGTAGCCAGGAATTCACCCAGGGCAAGGGCATCCAGTGAAGAGTAGCTTAGCATATTTGGGTCCTGCTTAGTTGTAATTTGGAAATCTTTTTGTGTTTGTGGTCAATTAGGGGATGTAATAAAGACTGAAATGAAAGAGGACACTAAACAGAATGAAAGTGACGGACCCATCAAGGATGCATCAGTCCCTAAATCCCCAGAGGATAAAAGTGAGGAAAAGCCCTCAGTGAAAGATGAGAAAGGGGACCTGAAGCAGGAGGGCACAGGCAGCAAGACGGCAGCTGCTGGAAGCAGTGAGAAGGGGGTGAAAACTGAGCCAAAAAACAGATCGGAAAGCAAAGAGGAAGTATCTGCAGACAGTAAAGAGCAAGCTTGCCATGTTGTTAACAAAGAGGAACCACTAGGGGAGGTCATAAGTGCCCCAGCAACAGCTGTAAGAAAAGAGGAGAGTCCCACCAAGGTGGCCGAGGATGTCCAGAGGGCTGTGAAGAGCGACCAGCAGGCCAAAATCCCTTTGAAGAAGCGAGAGATGAAACTGAGTGATGGCTTTGATGGCAACAATGGGGGCAGCATCCGGAACACCTCAGTCACTCCTGTCAAAGAGCTGCTAAAGGAGGAAGGGGGAGAAGGGGGGAATGGGGAAAATGGGAAGAGGTTGTCGCCCCCTGCTTCTGCGGAGGAGACAATGAATGAGAGGAAAGGTGGTCCTATGAATGGAGAGGTTCACCCCCTGACAGAAACGAGTGACTGTGGTGACATTAAAAAGAAGGTGTTGGACAGGGACGTGCAGGACAACTCTTCTGACAGCAGCCAGCTTGAGAAGGGTGAAGCAGAGCTAGCATGTAGTATTTCCAGAGAAGGGAATGGACTGGCAATGGGCAGCACAGTGGCTAAAACAATACTGTGTGAAGAGGAGATGGCAAAACTGAAGACAGACGAGCTGGACGAAGAGAAAGAGAATAAGACTGAACAGGAGGTGGCAGCTAAGCCTGTGGTACCCACAGTCCCTGACACACTGGAGAAAACCACAAAAACGGAGGAGAAGGAAGCCACCGTCACAGCTTTAAAGGAGATGAACACAAAATCGTCCTCCAAAGAGCCAGAGAGGTCGTGTACACCTAAGGTAAATCCCTTGGAAGACAGAGGGCACAGAAAACCAAAGGAGGCTGGTTCAGAAAGCTCTGACAATGTCAAAGAGGACATCAAGGATGCTCAGAGAGAGAAAGAGGAGATTGTTGAAAAAGATACATCCAAAAACAACAGAGAAGAGGACAGCACTAAGGAGGACACAGAGAGCAAAAGCACACTGGTAGAATCTACATCAGAGGTGGAAAGAGGAGAGCAGAGGTCCTGTGATGAAAGTGGCCGGATCAGAGGGGGTAGAGTCGGGAGAGGCAAAGACTGGGAACGTGGAAAAGGAGGAAGAGGAGCCCAAAGAGATGAAGACAGCAGAGGTGAAAGTGAACCAAGAGGGGGAGGGGACCAAGCAGGGCGGTGGAGGAGATGCTGAAAAGTTGAAGGATGCAGCTCTGACAACAGGAAAGGAGGATGAGACCAGTGAGTTGTCATCAGCAGATAGGGAGGAGGGAACTCGGCCGAAGCTCAAGGCTCCTGTCAATCGTAGGGTGATGAAGATTAGGAGGGAGGAGACGAGGCCAGACTCGGAGTCGGACTCTGCTGAGGGGAGGCCCCTGCGGAGGTCTCCCAGAATCTGCCGGCCAAGCGCCAAGATGGCAGAAATCCAGGGCATGAAAAAGAACATAAAGGAGGAGGAGGAGGAGAAGGAGGAGGATGAGGAAGGGGAAGAGAAGCCTGTGCAAAAGAAACGACAAAAAGGGAATGCTGACTCAGACAGTCAGCCCAAGTCGACAAAGGTTTGTTACCATGATTTCCCCCCATTGTTTTCGTTTGCTATATTAATGAAGCTATGAACAAAACATTTTTATTAGCATTGCTAGTGTCTTTTTTGGACTGTAATATCTATTTCTGAGCACCCCTAGGTATGTTAAATGTCAGCTTTGTGGGTCCCTCACTTCAGGGGTTTATTGACCCGAGGGTTGTGTTTTTGATGTTCCAGGGAACAAGGAGGCAGCGGAGGACAAGGTGGTCAAACAGTCGTACACGGAGGAGTAAAAGAAAGGACTCTAGTGATGAGGACTACGAGGTGGAGGAGGAGGAGGAGGAAGAGAGTGAGGATGACAACAGTGATGAAGATTACCAGGTGGAAAAGGACATAAAGATGAACAGGATCAGAAAGAGGAGCAGACAGAGGAATGATTCAGACACCTCCTTGTCTTCTGCAGATGAGAAGCCCAATGATGACCCCTGCAAACACTGTGGCCTTCCCAACCATCCTGAACTAGTGAGTCACGTGAGACTATAGCAGCGCTCATATCGGGGTACAGCAGCGTTGGCTGGCTGTTTGTCACTCAAGTCTTAGTTGCATGAACTGCGTCAGCTGTGCATTGCCGTAGAGTGCTTCAGAGACAGAGGGAATGAGGGAGTAAAGCGAGATGTCAGGAATAAGCGGCCACATTCTCTTGCCCCCACAGATCCTGCTGTGTGACTCGTGTGACAGCGGATACCACACTGCCTGCCTGCGACCTCCCCTCATGATGATCCCGGATGGGGAGTGGTTCTGCCCACCTTGCCAGCATGTGAGTACCAATCAGAGAAAGACACAAAAGGTTTGTGCCCTTTCTCACACCAAGGGATATGCAACATTACATATTGACTTACAGTGCATCTCTCAATCACTCTGCCCTTCTTTCCAATGTGACTTGAGTCTCCCTCCTGTGGTCCCTGGTCCTCTGAGCCTTGTCAGTCAGTCGTTAGGTTGACCCTGTCTTTCTGTCCCCTTGGTCCTGCAGAAACTGCTGTGTGACAGGCTGGAGGAGCAGCTGGTTAACCTGGACGCAGCCTTGAAGAAAAGGGAGCGTGCTGAGCGAAGGTCAGCCCCTCTGTACGCAATTACCAAAAAAAACACTGCGGCTGTTTGTATGCATTTGAGTGTTACTAAAGGATCTTTCCCAAAATGTATCGCCCTTTCTCCAGCTGAGCTTGTTTCCCTTCTTTCCACATATTTATTCTGGAACCTCAAACAAGCAGAACTGTACTCTGCTGTATTAGTTTAACAGAAGTTAAGCTGAGCTCTATTGATGATGGTTGCTTTGTATTGCTTTTGTATCAATTTGTGCTGGCTGTGTCCCCAGGAAAGAGCGCTTGGTGCACGTGGGGATCAGTGAGGAAAACATCATCCCTCCCTCAGTGAGTAGAGCAGAATCAGACTTGTTTGGTCTTGAGGTTATTAGCCCACACAACACACAGGGTAGTGGATTTAAGTGCAAGAGTTACAAATTACTGTCCTGTTAGAAATGTACATTATCTTTGTCCTTAGTCATCACTCTTTCCTTATTTTTTCTTTTATTAATAAACCTTCTTCATCCAAAAGCAGTTGAGTTTACAGGTTTAACATCTGTTGTTTTCTTTCTCTCAGGAGGAGAAGGTGGAGGTCAGGGTAGAGGAGGAAGAGGAGGAGGAGAAGGAGGAAGAGGAGGAAGAATACAAGGACAAAAAAAAGAGCAATTTTGGAAGGAGGTCAACGAGGAGGAAGAAACGCATAAGCTACAGGTCTGTTATGGCGCACATTGGGAAAATTGTTGAGTGCCGATGACGGGTATATGTAATATATAGCCTTGGGAAAATTGTTGAGTGCCCATGACAGGTATGTGTAATCTATAGCCTTGTAATTTTTTGTATTTAGGTTTGATGAGTTTGATGAAGCCATCGAGGAGGCAATCGAAGAAGACATCAGAGAGGCAGAAGGAGGTGGTTAGTATCGGTGCCAAGATGTGACAGCCACAAAGCATAGTTGAAGTAAAGAAATACAGATGGATAGTACAGGTCCCAGAGATCAGTAATTGATTCATGCTTTTCAATGTGTTGTGAATTTTATACTGCTCTTGTTATGATGCAGGAGTGTCTGCGCTCTCTCTCATCTGTACAGTGATAGAGTGATAGCGTATCCAGTTAGTGGTGGGCGGGGTTGATGCAAACTGATGTGAGCGGGGTGCCACTCATAGGTGCCGGTAGGGGGAAGGACATGGCCAACATTACGGGCACAGGGGGGAAGGACATCTCCAACCATCTGCAGGAAGAGGGCAAGGAGAACGGCCGGCTGCCGCGGGCTGCCGCTGCCCCTCGTAAGAGGAAGCGGCGGCGCCTCAATGACCTGGACAGTGACAGCACCCAGGAGGAGGAGAGTGAGGATGAGTTTTGCATCAGTGAGAGGTAGCCTGTTGCAACAAGCAGAATTATTTCTTTGACCCTCTCGCCTCTGTTTGTCTCCCCGTCTTTCCATCTGTGTGGGGTCTGCTTCTCATGCCTCCGCGTTTGTTTGGTCGGCTCCTTCATTTTCTCTCTCCAGCTGTCTCTGGGTGTGTCCGCGTGTCCCTGTCCACCTCACTCTCCCTCTTTCTTTTATTGCACATGCAGCTCAGAAGAGGAGCTGGAGTTTGTGGTTTCGGACAACGACGTGGAAAGCGATGTTGAGATCAACTCCTTTGATGACAGCGACTTTGGCAGTACTGGCCGTGGCTCTCGTGTGAAAACCAAGAAATGGAGCAAGAGGTGGAGAGGTGCAAAAGAAACACCTCCACGGCAGCGGCGTAGAAAAAGATTCTATTCGGACGATGAAGAGGAAGAAGAGACGGACGAGCAGGAGGAAGAGGATGAAATAGGTGCGAGTGTGCAGTTGCACATACACAAACGTAATCCCATTCTGTGCTCAAGTCAGCTAATATCATATGATTTGATTCCAGACTCACCCCTTGTGGTCAGTGATGAATTAGCTGGAAGTCCTGAGGGGCTTAGTTGCTAAGGCACTCTCTTTGAGTGCAGGCTACACTCCATGGACGGGTTCAAAACCTGCTGTATCATTTGCCGACAATGACCAGGATCCCACAGTGGTGGAACAAATTGGCTTTGTTCCACCTGGGATAGTAGTGGGTATGCTGGCCAGGACTTCCTAGTCTCTTTGCTCTCAGGTGCCTGCAGGTTGCTTGGATGATGTCAGTAGAGTGATGCACATCCTTCAGTTAGCGCCCACTCCACCTATAGTGTGTAAAATATTTGTTGGCTGCATGTGAATGTATTAGGGAGTACATTTGTCTCACCTCAGTGCTGTTGCATAAGCGCAGAGGTTGCTGCAGTGAGATGAGCCTAATATAAAATTGCTGATATCAAAGTATGGTTGCAGAAAGGGGGGGGGGGGGCAGTAAATATATAAATAAATAATGCATAAGTCATATCCAAGTAAATACGTAATATATTTAAGTTAAGACTTAAGTCAGATTTTGTGATTTATCTGCGCCTCAACTCAAGTCTCTAATGAAAACTCCATACTAAAGTCTTTGTCTCTTTGTGTGCTTCACTATGGTTGTGCGAATGGTGCATGCAGTGACAGAGGGCTCTGACGAATTTAGCGAGAATGACCTGGACATGACGAGGCGCAGGTCTCGCCGGAGCCTGAAGAAGCAGGTCAACTACCGTGAGACCTCAGACTCCGAGGGGTCACAGGCGGCCACCAATCGAGACAAGAAGAAGTTGGTACAACATCGCCACTGCAGCTCCGACAGCGAAGGTCAGTCTGCTCATTGGCTCATCACACCGTTCTGCCTTTGCCGTTGGCCACATCTGTAGCTCTGCAGCATGTATGCCCTCAGTGCATGACAGTGGCAGAAATTCAGCTTTCGGACACACTTTAATAGATAATAATGTGTAGACAATAAGCTTGTACAATAATCACCTGGATCTTATCACTGTTTGTTTGACATTTCAAAATTAAAAATTACCATTTTCAAAAAATGTTAATACAAAGATACACCATACCAATTATGTAAGCTCTGAAGATCTCAGCCTCTCATTCCTTGTACTTCAGGGAGCTTTGTCTTGGAAGACTCAGATGAAGAGGAGGAGGAGGATGGGGAGAGGAGGAATAAGAACGGAAGGGGGAAGGGTAATTCTTCTGTGGGAGACTCCAGGCAGCGACATAGACGGCTGACACTGAAGAGACGGAGAGCCTCGGAGGAAGACGACGACGACGACGACTCGGAAGAGTCGGAGGACGAGCGGCCTGTTCGCAAGAGGCTGAACCGCATCGATTCGGACGAGGAGGAGGAGGAGGAAGAGAGTGTGAAGAAGACTCACAAGATGGCCAGCGAAGAGGAGAGCCCGCTGGACTACAACCTGGTGGAGCTCCCCTCTGCCAACGGACATAACCCCATGAAGGGGCTGGAGGGCTTCATGACTGGCAGGCCAGGGGGCCTCCAGGGTGGGCCCAAAATCAGCGGGGCACCAGCCGCTACCCTGGCACCCAATGGCCTGGTACCACAAGAGATTTCTCCGCAAGATGAGGACGAAGATGACCTCCTGGGGTGACCGACCTTGTGGACTACGTCTGCAACAGTGAACAGTTGTAAGACATTATGGTTTTACTGTTTATTTTATTTTTATTGTATTCTTTTAATCATTGGCCTAAACCACCTCCTCACCATGTAAGTATAAACTGGACTTCTGTGTTCTGGACAAGGGCTCACTGTGATTGCTGCCAGGAGGAGTATGCATGTACACACAGTGTCTGTGCCCTCTTCTGCCTCTCTATACACACACAAACCCAGGTAAAGGACTGCAACAATGTCTTTGAACAGTCTTCTTTCTGTCCTGTCTTCATAGTGCCCTTGGTCTTGAGAAAGGGCCTTGTTTTTGGCCTTCTTTTTACAGAAATTTATATTTTAGACACTATCCTCTGCTTGTTTGTCCTTTTATGAAAATGTTTTCTTGCAGTAATATTTTTATATTTTATATGAACACTTTGCCTAACCATAACAAAAATGTTTTGGAAGGGAGATAGAAAAGCATTCCATTCTCAACCTTGAGTTTAAGGGATCTCCAGCAGAAAACGAACCTTTTTTTTCTAATAAGTCATGATTTCACAAACTCAGTTCTGCCAAGGAACAGGAAATGATGTCCTGTCAGTGGTAAATTCGTCCAGTCAAGTCAGATTTATTTGCAACCCTTGACAGCCGATCATCACTTTCTTACCCTCCGTCATGACAAACTGCTGAGAAATATATTTATGTCTTTGCTTACGTTTTAAAGGAAAAATGTTCTTTTTGAATGGATTCCTACCCTAGCTTTGTACTTTTATAACCTGTTGTAACTGAGTATTGTTTCATTTATTGTATAGATATACATAAAAAATTAAACAGTTGCTTGACTGATATAATTGGGTTTATATTTCTTCCATGTGTTGTGCTGAGCAGGTCTTCGACATAAATTGTTGCTGACATCCAAACCAAACCTATGTGTGACATGAAGTGAGCTCCTAAACTGCTAATTATGGTCTTCCATTTATCAGGAAAATGTCTGGATAGGGTGATACATATGTGGTGACAATATGGATTTCCTTTACAGTTAATTTAGCAACCAATACAACACTTTTTAAAACATGTCGAAGCCATACATAATTGTTTTGTAATTTTTTCAAAATGTGTCCTGGTTATACACAGATGCTTCTGTTCATTTACAAAGTTTAGGTTCTTAAATAATTCTAGCTTAGGTTTCTGGAGAACAGTCATAAGTTACACTTTTACACTTTTTCATTAATCAGAGATTCTTATTTTTGCTTAAAATCTCAGTAAGTGTTTTATCATATAAGCATAGAAATCTGATGAGGTGAATGAGTGAGTGCATGTATGAGACCTTAGTTTTATGTCTCAATCCCTCTTCAAACACAAATAAACTGCTTGTAGGGTTGAAAATTCCTCACTCAGATCAGCCTTATCGGTTAAGGTCTCTGTGGTCTCTGTGCTGTTCTTTAAAAGTCTTTAAACCAATATTGATTGGAAAAGGAATTTTCTTATGTCCTTAGATATGATGGATCAGACTACTTTTTCAGTGAAGTGAAACACTAAAAATGTTAAAATTAATAATTAATTCCCTTCTCTTTTCAAATTCAGGTAGTAATATTGTGTTTTGTACTTGTAATATTTAATTATTTTCACTTTGGGTTTTTGTAATGCAGCTTTTAAAATGTCTGCATTATATTTTTAAATTGTTCAACTGTATATCATAATGAAAGGGTCACATCTTGAATTTTTATGTGCATTCTTCACATGTAGACTCACTGTGCTGTTTTAAACTGTGTAGACAATAGTCAAGTTCTTCATTTTGGGACTCAGAATCTAATATTTAAGAAAATAGAGTTGTTCTAAAGTTTTTCACAAACTAGTACTGGTATTATGAAGTGATCCTTTTTACCTATTCACATCCAAGAGGCCTTAAATATGATTTAAATTTAAATGTGCCTACATAAGGGGTGCCCCATTCCATTCGTTACTGCTTATAATGTTCCATTAAAGGTACACCTCTATCTATGACAATCTTTAAGGACAAACTCCGTAAGGCATATTCTACAGATTTTTTTGGTGTAAATCATTGCAGTATGCAGACGTTTGGTGGTGCGTTTGGAAAACTATAGAGAAGAAAATTCTGTTCAAGCCTTTATGTTGTTGATGTGGCATCAAACCATAAATATTGGTTAGAATAATTGGTCAAGTGATAAGTAACCTGTTTTTAATTGCGGTGAAAAAATCCTTCTTATACAGCACTGAGAATACCGCCTTTCAAGGTTCTGTTCACAGGAAAAGTGGGTCCTGTTTGAGTTAAACCATTCAAAACATGCAGTTTAACTGATCCTTGCATCGAGTGTGAACAAACATTCCCTAATAGTTACATTAACCTCGTTTTCTGTGGTTTCTTTCAAGCTTGCATATGTCTTCGTCATCATATAGGTTAATTTTGCTTTCTGCATGCAATTTTGCTGCTTCTGTCATTGGGTATCACGCATTATGGACTGTTTTTTTTCCCCCTATAATTGTGTGTATTTCTATTTTTGTTCACACATTATCCCCATGGTACCCTGTGCGTTTCTCCAACAAAAATTCCTACCTCATTTATACTACACGCTTCAAATGTATTAGCTAACAGAATCATTTCTACAGCGACTGGGTGTCAACGTCTCTCTCAAATGTAATGCGGGGTGTAAGTAGCCTACAGAAGTCGCTCAGCCTCTGCGAAGAGCTCGAGTAATACGACATCCCCAGAGCCCTGGACATCCCTATCCCGGTAGATGGCGTTTGAAGCACAGATGAGATCATTTGTCCAATCACGGCTCTTTGCAGCTAATTTAGTGTTTTTGTTGGAGGATGGCTCTGTACTGCCTATGAATCAGTGGCTGATGCTATAGCGAGGGGCATAGTTTACACGTAAACGTCCCCACTTCCTAAGTCTCTAGCTTTAACGTTGGTGCTACTTCCAGCTGGCAAGTTTGTCTAAGGTATCACCGAGGGAAGAGCTTGGATCTATTTATGGAGGACGTTGCTAACTGAAATAGGTTGCCGCTTGAGAAAGTTTTTACGTCGGCTTTAAAGAAACATATTCCGCCCCACCGTCGTCTAGCTGGTTTACACGAGAAATCTAAAATGGTTTTGCTGAAAAACATCTCTCCTCCAAGCGAAGGCGTCAGGCTTGAACAGGGCGAAACCACTGCGGTGCTGGATGGCAAAGGTCTTGGATCAGGGACGCTCTACGTAGCGGAAACGTGAGTCTTTACTCGGACTGGTGCTGATGGCGTTCAATTGTCACATTTATGTCGAATAGGCTATAACATGCTAGCGCTTTTCTCTTGGTTCCTGGTGGGTGTATCCTCGTCATCCACAATGCTATGAATGTTGTCTGGAGAGAGCCAGAGAGCCAGCTTGTTGGCTAAGTAAACATATTCTGGATAAGAAAATACAGATGACTAGCTAGTAAAGTTTGCAAACTTTAGCAAAAGACAAAAGCCCGATTGCTGAAGGCATGCAACAGAATACCGGCTGAACTGCATTAGCTCGCGTCTCTGATCTTGCAATTAAGCAGAGTATCATTGTGTTTCAGTTGGCTACGTCATACCAGCAACTTTTTGAACTGTTTTGGAAGTTTAATTTAGCTACCCATGTCGATTTTATTATTTAATGTTCTCGTCCTCTTTTTCATAACTTTCCCGTAGCCGCTTATCGTGGTTTGATGGTTCTGGAATGGGCTTTTCTGTGGAATACCCGTCAATCAGTCTCCACGCCATCTCACGTGATGCCAGCGCCTACCCGCAGGAGCACCTGTATGTGATGGTCAACGTCAAGCTGGACGGTGAGGTCGTGCGCTCTGCAGATACACTTCAAGCACTCTAAATAAACCTAATATGCGAGTGGCAAGTAGCGAGTGATGTCACGTAACAGGAGGAAAGTCTCCGAGGTTGAATAGCGCAAGCAGCTAGTTTTTTACTTATTCTGAGCTCGTCAGTAGCCCCCTGCACACTTACAAGAGAATGCAGGAGTTCTCTGGCTCTGGCCGGTTTTCCCAGCACAAGAGCAAAAGAGACCATTGTTTGTCTAGAAGTGTCGGCTGCCTGTCCCAGGCTGGCTCCAAACCGCTCCGCACACTTTCGCACGGTGCTAAGAGAAGCACATTGTAACACCCGGGTCTGTCTGCCAATCCTCCTCCTTCAGATAGACATCTAAATCTCACAAGGATGCCAGCCCTGTATGAATTGTGCACAGCTTCGAAGTAAGAATGTGTTCAGTCTCGCTAATCCCTGTGTAGATAACGGGCTTTTATTTTTTTGCACTGTATAAAGAGGTTAATGTTAGGAGTCTGGGGAAAAGGGTTTCTCTACCCCAGTGTCTGTAGGTGGTGGCACATTTTTTGAAAAGCTCCTGGTGATGAGAGAGATTGTGCTGCTGTTGTGAACAGATATTGCTGTCTGATGACCAATGGTGTACACTTAGCATGGAAGTCACCGGCCCTTCTCTTCCTCTTTCTGTAGAATTGTTGTAGAAGGGTTGTTGATACTCTGCAGCATTGAGTAATTTTGTTGTAGTTTTATCTGAACTGCTGGACTTATTTTATATGGTCAGTCAGACTCCAGCAAAAAGTCAGAGTTCCAAAGCTAACAATTGGATGGCAAAATGTAAGTAAAAGGCTTAAAATTTAAATGAAATGCAGCAAGCATCCCTTTTTGATTTCATTTCCTAGTCGCATTTTAATATAATCTTTTAATGAAGCATGTCATTTATATATCATTTTATTTGTATAACATTTCATTTTACATATATGCTTTTTGTTCATTTAACAAACTTGCTGTGTTCCAGAGGACTCTAAAATGGAGGACAAAACTGAGAAGGAGGATGAGGAGGAAGATGAGAGCAGTGACGATGATGATGATGACGACACTTCAGGCCCGGTTACAGAGATCCGCTTTGTACCCAGAGATAAAGCAGCTTGTGAGTGTTTAGGTGGCAGTGAGATCACAGGCAGTCTTCTTGCAATGTTACTGCAAGTCTGTCAGATTACTCCAACACCGTGAGTATGTTGCTTCTGAACTGGTCTTATAGTTACTGTGTGTTAACCATTACTTGAACAGTATCTATAAACTGCATACTTAATAAAACATCTTTGCCAGGAGTTTTTTTGGTAATGTATGCTCTACAGTGGAAGAAGCAATGTGTTTTTTTTTTGTTTTCTTTCTGTTTGGTGGAGCCAAAGTTCCCTGTATGTATGTGTGTATGTATGTGCATTTCCAGTGGAGCCCATGTTCTCTGCCATGTGTGACTGCCAGGCGCTACACCCAGACCCGGAAGACTCTGACTCCGATTTTGAGGGGGATGAGTACGACGTGGAGGAGGCTGGTTAGTGATGAGGGGATTTGGTCCAGCCTCTAGCACCTGGACAGATAAATGACACTGGCTTACACTGCATCGCACCTGAGCACCTAAAGCCAGGTGTGATGCAGTTCAGTTTGTATAGAGGTCGTGTAAAACCCCTGAGACCTCACATTTCTTTCCTATAAAGAACAAGGCCAGGGGGTGTTGCCCACTTTCTGCACCTATGAGGAGGGCCTGTCTCACCTGACGCTGGAGGGCCAGGCCACACTGGAGCGACTAGAGGGCATGCTAGCCGAATCAATGAAAGGTCAATCCCACATGGCAGGGGTCAGGACTGAGGACAACTGTGTAGGACCAGATGGTAAGGATTGTAATTTTATTTAAGTCTCTTCAACCACGCAGTAAAAGTATATCGACATTTAACTGCTGATCCCTGTGTTTAAATTCTCAAGTATTTCTGAACTTACCATAAGAAGAAAAAAAATAGATTTTTCTTTGTGAATTAGCATTTATGTCCACAATGCTTGTACAGATGTTTTATGTTGTGATGGATTATTTAAAGAAACATTTATTTAATCTGTTTGTGAGCCCTCCGATAGTAGTGTGTAATTTCCTTGCACATTTAATAAGTTATAATATAATGGTATATTTTTTATTATATATTTATTAAAATATTTATATTATAAAATATTTATACATCTTTAATATTTATTAAAGGTGTATATTTAACCCCCCCCCCCCCCCCCAAACACACACACACACACACACACACACACACACACACACGCACACGCACACATACACACATTCATTCTTAGACACTATTTATATCATCCGCTGAGGCTATTTTGGTGTTGTATTTTTGGAGGTTTTCAGTACTGGTCCATTTGTAATAGAAATTTGTGAATTCAACATCACCGGCAATAAAACAGCTGCCAGCTTCAAGTAAGCATCAAAGCCAGTGTAGACCATGTATTCTTTTATGTTCTAGTTATTTCTATTATTTGGAGCAACTCATATGGTAATTCAGGTATGATTCAGCTGTTTTTATAAATCTGCATGAAGTCATCTCACAAGAACTGGAATGTCCCATCCTTTAGTTAAATAGACAGGAGGGGACAAAAGCCTTGTTGACCAGTGGTTTCCGGTTGTTACAGTGGTCAGATATGCACTCCACTTTATTTATGTTCCCTTGTGTGACAGGATGTTGTGGAGACCGTTGCTCTGTGCCTGTTTTCCTTTCATGCAGTGCCCCAGTCTGAGCCTAAGAGGAAGCCGGTGATGGGAAAGATTAGATGAGCAAGCTCAGATCTCTCTGAAGCAGTTCTGTCATTGGATTGTTGGTGTGCCCCTGTTATGATTTCAGTGTGATTCTAGTAACAGCTCCTGGTGCAGGTACATTTTGCCTGCTTGAACTGATCCTGATTCACCTTTTGCACAAGTCATTGCTGTTGAGATCAGGGGTAGCTAATCATGAGTTTTGGGAAGAAGGAAGTATGTAGAGACAGTGGTCAATTTAAGAACCCACAATCCTCTGTGATCAAGCTCCTGCTATCTCCCCTCACCCCTTCTGCAGGAAAATGAATGGCTGTCAGATGTCAGTGTTTGTGACATTTGCCTAACGTTGTGTTGACCCGCTTCTCCTTTGCACTTTCTTTCAGATGGGATAGCAGTGGACTCGTGTGTTGCAGCCGAAGCTGGGCAGTTTGAAGATGCAGATGTGGATCACTGGTAAGCGCTTCCCCTCACGTTGTCTGCTGCAGGGCCCATGTAGACTTGGGCTTAGAGTGTCTGCAGGTATTTGTTCTACTCAAGCAACTACCCACCTGGTTCAACTGATCACATTTATGCTTGGGCTGATGAAACCCCACCACTTGAGTATCAAAATTCTCAGTGTTCTCAAATTCTCAGATTGCTATGATGTTCAATGTTGTGATGTTCATAAATATCTTAATTACTTACTAAATGTACACTGTGAACTCTGATAATTGGATTTCAGGCAACTTTCATACTCAGTTCATAGTTTTTGCAGTGGGCTGGACTGGGGTTCCCTGTTTCTGTGGAGATGTAGCACACCTAAATTGTCAGGTGTAATTAGGTTATGACCAGCATTATGCTATGCTTAGGAAGGCATTATATAGTGCTTATGAATGAACCAGAGAATGCTATGATTTTGCTCGGTAATAGTGATTTGGGCTTTGAAAAAAGAGTGACACAGACCACAATGAAACCTTACACCTGTCCTTGTTAAAGGAGCAAATGTATAAGCATGCAACTCCATTTATTTCCTGCCATGTTCTGTTCTGTTGCAGATGGCAGAGAGCATTTCCTGTATGCAGTTGACTGAAGCACTTGATGGGGACAGACTAGTGGGAGTTGAATAACATTGTTTGATCTGCCTCCCCCAGCAATGCACTAAAGATGTTAATTTCTTGTAGATTGAATCAAACATTCACCAGCTAATTGTGCCTGTAGGCAAAGGTGTGCCAATGGCCCTATGTTTCACTGCCTTTAATGAAGTAATAATATTATATTTTTGTGTTCTTCCTTTTTTCAAAGACAGTGCATACTGATGGACGTAATTATTCCATGAGTCTTCTTCAGACTACAGATTGTATACAGATACATTTTGGGTGAGCAAAGGTTGCTTGGTGGTGTGAAGTTTCAGATTGGTTTTATGGGTCTTGATTCCAGTTGTTTTGGTACTTTGGTACTAATTATCACTGACAACCATTTCTAAAGGTAAATAGGGACTCATATGAAAAAGACAAGGTAACAAATTGTGCAGCCATATTCCAGACAGGAATGACAGAGTAGAGCAGTAATGGGGCACATTAACTGTAATGTGTGACACTAGAGGTTAATAAGTTATAAACAATATCTAAATGCAATCACATCACTACACTACAGAGGAACACCTTTTTAAAATACTCAAGTTTGTACATCAGCTGCTTCCTTGAATGTTGCCCAGATCATTTTTTATGTAAATGTTTTTACCACAAAGGGACACTGTGAAAGATGCTTCATTGCAAATCCTAAAAATACAATTTCCGACGTCACCACAATTTTCCCTCTGTGGTACTTGATACATATTTCAGTGAGTCACCCCACTTTGAAACCTGTGCAGCAGCACTCCAGCATTGTTTCCATAGTCACAAAGCGCACCATTGCATTTTCCTCAACTGAATGAGAAATCCTGTTCTGTTAATCCTGTATCACTGCCTAGTAATTTTATGGCTCTTTTCTGGGATATGATTCAATAGAAATGTTTCAGGAGTATCATTCAACCATAAATGGAATTTTCAGTTCAGTTTTCCTCTTCATTTTGTGCCAGTCAATTACTATAAATAATGAATATGCCTTCTGGCTTTATAAGTTTGAACTAAAGGAAAACTGGTCTTTGCACAGTTGAGTACCTGTTGGTACAATGTAACTCTGGCCTTGATCTGCCTGAATTGTTGAGGAAAGTCAAAGCTGCTCAATATCTTGTTTTGAAACCAAACTTTGGATGATAAAGGGATTTTACACTGAATGAGGTAAGCATGTTATCAGGTTTTAATGTCATGACTCTTCAGACATTACGTACAGGGGGTAGACCGAATAATTGAAACACCAAATGAAAAAGGATTCATATTTTGAAGTAATTAAATCACAATTATAGAATATTTATAATAAATATAAACAAGTGCTGTAATGAAGCACATTGATGTAGTCACGTCTCTTGCCAGATGCAATACTCTATCAGCTTTGCTAAGAACAACAGCCCTCTTTATTCCTGACAGCATAAATATGATTTAAAAGTTAATAAAAGTTTCATTTTACAATTATTTCAATGTACATGAACACACAACCAGAGAGTGATAGTTTCACTGGAAATTAAATTATTTTTCCTCACCAGTATTTTTGTTCACCTTTGATTTTCTACAATCTATCACACAGTCCTTATCTTAACCAGTAATGCTTTGTGCATGGTGAGTTTAGAACTCACTTTATGCAAATGACTGTTGTGCAGGCACAATGAATTACTGATGATGAATGGTTCAGATTAGAGTCTGACTCTTACTTTGGCACAGTCCTGCTTGCCTGGTGGGTAAAGTATTTTCTGTCTGTATTCTCAAGGCACCAATAGCATTATGCAGTTATATACTCTTTATCCTTTGATACCAAACATGTCTCCAGCTAGCATACATCACTGTAACATTGTAGCAGCATTATCATATTGTTCCACCGTGATTCACAATATCACAATATTCACACCATAGTAATAACAGTATAACATTGCTGGCCACCTCTGCAATTTCTTGTGAGCACACATAAGTAGGGTCATATGGTTGTATTTAACTATGCAGGATTTGGATAGGATTGTACAGCCATCTTTGCGGTGTTATTCTACTAGGCTAAAATATGTTTCCTTGTTTTTTGGCTTTAACTAAGCAGCCCTCAGAAGTGGGAGCTCACTAAATGAGAAGTTCCTGCAAGAAAGGAAAGTATCTTATTTTTATCACTCAATAATGAAATGGCATTACTTCCACCAGAGAAAATGTGATTGTGTTTAAAAACATACTATTTTTGTAAGGTGCTAGAAGTAAAACCCCACCATGTCAAAGGCAAAGCATCCAAACAGAGGTAGTGGCTTGTAGATACTGCAGATGAAAAACTATGTGTCTGTGGTTTGGAGTTTTGAAACACAAAATACAGTTTTGAAATACAGTTTCACTGTATTTTCTTATAGTTGGAGTCAAGCAAGTCTGCGTCCTTTTGGTAGACACTTTTCCGAGACAACAGCAGGGTGATTTTGTCAAAGAGCAGAACAGAACTGGCCATACCTGTAAGCAGAAGACAAAAGTGAGATAATACAAAATACACCTGCCTCACTTTTAACAGTGTTACAGGACTTCTGTGATGTGGCCTACATGAATGGTAATTGGTTGATATGGTCATGCAGTGATGCTGCCAACATTTATACCTTAAGAAAACGACTGAACATAATGGATCCTTAAAAAAAGTTACTAGTCAAAGTCATTCTGCTCCCAGTCTAATTTTAGACGAGGCTTCATAATGCGCTACAAATACCCCTAAACTGCTTAGCACAATGAGGTTACCGCTGAAACCAGGCACACTATTCACCGGCATGCATTATCAGTTAAGTGTACCGTACCCAAAACTGGTCCCAGCCAGTAGACAAGGGAATACTCCATAAACGTGTTTCCGCTACATGGAAACTGGATGGAGAAAGCCAGCGCCGGGTTGAACACCGCTCCCGTGACACTGCCTCCTGTAAAAAGGAAAACACAACACCGAGGCATCAACAAAAACATTGCTTCATTGCGAACTGTTTCTTTTTCTCTCCTATTCTGACGGGAAACCACGTGCAGTAAATTGTTAGTATTTCTATCCCACAGGTCTCACTGTCGCCTGAATAAAGATATGTTTCCAGCGTCTCTTAACTCTGTGTTTAAAAAGTCAAAGTCTGTGTTACTCTGCAACCGGAATATTTGGACATTGTAACTTTTGAAGAATCACCCTCCACAAGGACTGTCGTCACTGAAACTACCCACTGATAAAAGTAATTCAGAATCGATAGAACTCTATTGATTTAAAAGTGCATAGTGAGCAAAATTCCCAGCAACTCTCCAAACGTCAATTTGTTAGGCAGTAAATTATGAATACAGCGTGTCACTCACAGATTATTTAGCCACATACATGCTACAACCCTTCTTAGCAGTAGCCTATTAAATGGTATTAGCTTACTTTACAAACCTGCGTAAACTAGGGCTGTCACCACTGCAGCCATGGCATGAACTCGGTATTTTTCGTCCAGTCTGTGCATTTGTGTCACAGCGGTTTGCACGACAAACGCGCAAGCCAACTCCACGGCCACTGCTGTAGGCAGGGCCGCATGAATTGGACTAGTGCATTTGAACCCAAACCGTTTGTGCCTGTGGTGCAAATCGGAAAGTCCCAATGCCCAGACCTGTGCTACTACAGCGTTTGCCATTGTAGCCGCAATAAACTGACAGCCGATCAGTGCCAAGGCGCTCTTTCCGCTGAGGTTCCTGCGGTAAACGCGCTCGAGAGTCCCTGATGGATTGCCAATAGCTTCGTGAAATGTCAGTGTGTGGATCACCGTAGCTATATACGTGAGAGTTAATCCTATATGCGACTCAATTTGGCCCACCTCGCCAAGCAGTTTCAGCTCATGGGTGCAGGCGCACAGCTGAAAAGTCGAAATTATTTCAGTCAAATAAATTGCATAATCCTTCCGGGAGACAAATTTCGTGGTCGTTATCCTTGTAGCTTCGCTTACGAGCACCACGACCGTCAGCAACAGCAAAGAAATACCGAGATCTTCCATCCCAATGCAATGCAATGGTACCTTCAAACTCCTCTCTTGCAGTTTTTTTTATGTTCTACGCGTTCGACGACCTGTCTTCTGTGTAACACACTTTGACACGTTCTAAAGTCCACGTGTCGGCGGCGAACTTAGATCCTAACGAGATTTCATGTTGCCTAGTGAAGACTCTGGCTGCGGCTGCACTAGTTGTTACACGAACAGGTTACGATGCTGCATATGTTAATCTATGGCTGATCTAGCTAATCAGGTAGAAGTAACGCATATATTCCAAAATCGAAGTGCATTACAATAAATCGCGGTTATAATACGGAACGGAATTTTAGTACATCAGAAAAAATAAAGACTATGGCCAAATGACCCAGATTTTAAAACTATTTAGTCCTCATTTAGCCATGCTTAGCTGTCTTCACATCTTATTCATGAACATCGATGTCTAACTCAAGTGAAATCTAAGAGCAAAATCACCTTATATCATGCCAAGCATAAGAAGTTAAATACGATCATGACAAACATGCCACCTGACAGGTTCCAGAACAAAAGCTCACTAAACCGAAAAAGAAAGTGTTGGTGTGAAAAGCAGGATGTGTGGCATTTCATTCTGTTCACCTGTCTCTTTCTCCTCATTTAGCTCCTTACTTCTAGCACCTGCCACCCTTTCCCATTTCTTTTCTTCTTCTTCCTCCCTCTTTTCTTGCAACAAGATCTAAGCTTTTCCTGTAAATCTGAATGAGACAGTTACTTGTCAAAGCTGCCATGAGGATCATATCTACTCCTCTTTTTCCATTACTGCTATTATTTTTTTCATTTAACATTCCAAAAGAACACATTCTGATCATACATGATTCAATTTATGTTTCAATTTTTTTATTTTCAAATGTATACCACCAAACTGAACAGAGAAAAATGCTGTTATTTCACAGCTGTTTTTATGGTACATTTGGGTGAGGATAAGTAGTGTTATTTATATAGAAGCACACAATTAGACAGAAATGGAGTAGTAGATTGCAAACCTGGTGAGAGGGGCTGGATTATAGTATTAATCCCACAAATCTTGGAAAATAGTATTGATCCTACATATCCTTTTATGCACTGCGGTGAGGAAAAAGCCCCAGCATCAGAATCCCTCCTGCAGGGACCATTCTTACATTGGGCCCCATGGTTCAGGGAACCTTCTCACTCTGGGCCCCTTAGTGTGCTGGTATGCATGCAGAAATGTCTGTCTCATAGAGCCTCCTGGTGCAGAAACAGCATAACTCATCCTATCGGGCTGTGAAGGACAGAGTATGGATAGCAATAAAACACCAGGCAGTTTCTTATATGTTGTCATAACATTGTAATGTACAGCCACATAAAACGGGGCCAGCGCCTCCCTCTAGTGGTAAGAAAGAAATGATGACGTGTAAGTGGAACATCTAACCTCTGTCCTCACTCTGTAACTTTTTGACTAATCTGATGAACTTCTCTCTTGAGTCTATGCATGGCGCTTGTGACTTTCTGCTGACAGTGAGTGATCACTTGTAACAGCAAGTGTTCAGGCTTTCTCTTTCACTGCTTGAGATTTTTAAACTCCACACAAGTGTCTTGTTTGATCAAGAGAACTTTTGTGTCTTCAGTGTCTCCCATTCACAATACCTTCCACAGTACACTGTACTACAAAGTGCCCCTGTACTTATCTATGCTCTATCCTTTCCTTTCCTACTGACATCAATGAGAGTTCTTCCTCCACTCTGGCATCTCTCCACAGATAAGCAAATTGTTCACCTGAGAAACTTGGAGTACCTGTCACCCACGCCTGATTGATTCATGAACTGTTTTGATAGGTATCCACCTGGTTCTGGTGTGTCAGTGGGCCTGAGACTTTTTCCTGTTTATGAGCAGTGAACACCTGTTTGAATATGAAGTGCAGTTAGTGATGTGGAAGGGTGTCCTGACTAAGCTATTAAGTAATGGAATACCTTGTAACATTGCAAGATGCACTAAATTACACTTATACACTGAAGTTATGATTGATTTACACTGTGCCCGTATACATTAGTTGTTTGCGATGAGTCGTAGTAATGAATCAACAACTTTTGCTTGGGCCTGTTCCAGTCAGCTATCAGGTGCATTATGGATGACTGAGCTGTAAGATAGTAAGGCAGCACACGGTTTCTGTAGCTGTATCACTGTCTCAAAATGTATGGGCAACAGAGTGGACAGGCTAGAACATCAGGTTGTGCCTGCTGTGGAATATCGCTTCAGAAGAATTTTTTTAATTTTAAACTGTGTTCTAACACAGATTTAATATTAGACAAGGTCACATCTGTCTACACTCTGACCAGAATAAGAAGCTAAATCCTGCCTGACAAACATCCCACCTGACAGGTTCCAGAACAAAAGCTCACTAAACCGAAAAAGAAAGTGTTGGTGTGAAAAGCAGGATGTGTGGCATTTCATTCTCTCCACCCTCTCTATTTCTCATTTAATTCCTTACTTCTAGCACCTTCCACCCTTTCCCATTTCTGTTCTTCTTCTTCCTCCCTCTTTCTTGTAACAAAATCTATGGAGCTTGGAGCAAATGAGACAGTTACTTCTCAAAGCTGCTCTTCTTTTTCCTTAACTGCTATTATTTTTTCACTTAAATGGTACATTCCAAAAGAACACATTCTGATCATACATGATTCAATTTATGTTTCACTTTCTTTTTTATTTTCAAACGTATACTACCAAACTGAACAGAGAGAAATGCTGTTATTTCACCACTGTTTTTCATGGTACATTTGGCATTGTTATGACTGCCAGATCATGCAGATTTGCGCTGTACAACATCAGGAAAATCAGGCCCTACCTATCTGACTATGCTGCCCAGCTCCTTGTCCAGGCACTGGTCATCTCAAGACTGGACTGCTGCAATGCTCTCTTGGCTGGCCTACCTGCATGCACTATTAAGCCTCTGCAGTTGAGACAGAATGCAGCTGCATGTCTGGTTTTCAACCAACCAAAAAGGGCTCATGTTACACCTCTCTTGGTCTCGCTCCACTGGCTCCCTGTAACTACCCGCATCATGTTCAAGGCCTTGATGCTTGCATACAGGGTGACCAACAAAACTGCACCTAACTACGTGAACTCAGTGCTGCAACACTATGGTCCCTCCCGACCTCTACGCTCTGCTACTGAATGGCGTCTGGTAGTTCTGTTGTATTGCGGCATAAAATCACTATCCAGCTCTCTCTCCACCGTTGTCCCCCCATGGTGGAATGAGCTTCCACACTTCACACGTGGCTGGAGATGAGCTGTTGGTGGTAATTGAGTACCTGGCTGGAGGCTGGCCGACAGTTGTGATAAAAGAGACACACAGTAAAACATGGATTTTTGCAGTACACTGTGAACTGAGTCCCCCTCAGTTACTGCAGGCTGTCATATAGTCAGTAACTATTAAAACATTAAGTCCCACAGTGGTGCATGACAGAGCCCTTGGTGGAGTGTCATTTTAGTTGCTATGGTGTAGCTCAATGTCAGAGCCCTTGGTGGAGCTCCATTTCAGGTGCTATGGTGTAGGCTCAATGTCAGAGCCCTTGGTGGAGCTCCACGTTAGGTCCCACAGAGGAGCTCTTGTTTAGTGCTTCCAAAGATGAACCATCATTCACAAGTGCAACTAAAAATGATCCCATCTTTATCCCTCCATTTGCGCATGTGTGTATTATTCAATCTTCTGGTGTGTTTATCAGTACCTGTGAGCAGTACTGTGGTGGGAAGTGAGTTTTACACATGCTGTAACAAACCACAACCTGCAGAGCTCAGGCACTCCAGGCAGGTGATCCAAAGGGACATCAAGAGCAAATAAGCGCGCCACCTCTTCAACAGTGAGAGGGGTGTCAATCACAGTACAGCCTGATCATTGCCCTGCTGCTAAATGTTTTACTGTACAAAATGTAAACATTTCAATAAGGGACAAAACTGTGAGTGATCGGAAGCCATGTAAAAAAAATATGTGAAGCATTGAGACACTAGGGGGAGATATTGTGACAAATTTTTGTTTCGATATTACCACACAGCGTTTTCACTGAAACGCACCTCATATATTGATTGCATGGAGGCGTATTATATTCTCAAACAGTATCAAATAAATCAATCATTAATATTATATCAATAATTTGTGTACTGTTCACTTATCATCACCTATTTTGTGTCTTAGTAGCCAATTTTGCGTTCTGTACCTAGATCACTCCAGAACTAAGTAAGGGCACCTTTATGGTGGGAACACTCTACTGGATGGCCTTTGAGGTTGTGACCTTCAAGGTGTATGGCTCCAAAGGAACATTTTTCCCCTGAATTCCATGGCCATCAAGATGATTGAGGAGGAGGCACCATACCTCAACAAAAACCCACTAAAGGTGAGGAGTCATTGGATATTGTCATGGGAACCACTCCAACAGCCTCACAATTATCAGCCCAGGGAGCTGCCTATGGGAACTTTATCATTTGTGGTTCACAGAGTTACCATGTGAAACCATGGATGACGTCAGCATCGCTAGTCAAGCAGTCTATCCAGTCTAAACACACAATACTGCAAGACAAACATGAAAAAAATAGTAAAATTCATTAAAGTGAGTGATGTACATTAATTGGCGGGTGACACACACTGAAAAATGAACTTATTTAAAAAGTCCACCCAGAAGTTTAAACTGTTCAAAGGAAAGTCATGGAGATTAAGCTTATTTTGGACACCATGATCAGGAGGAAAAACTATTTTTCTGAGGAGGTTGTTCTATCATATTCTCAAGACTAAAATTTTTAAACTTTAAATTTAAAATGTTTACATTTTTACCTGTTCTCCATCTCAAAGTTTTTGTATATAATAACAACCAAACTTCAGAATTCAAAATCTCAGAGAGGCTGTGATATTGTGATACCTCCTGATGTCTGGAGGTAAGCGTGGAGAAGAGGGTCTCAGCCAAGATGCTGCTGCAGGTGAGTGCCCCAGTGCCATAAGTCTTGGGGAGAGAGGGTGTCTATTCACTCTTGTTATTGCAATGACTATAACTGCAGTGTGGCGTTTGAAGAGAATCACCAAAACAATAAAAGTTATTAAAGTAGTATGTACTTTTCTCTTTCTTCAAATAATAACATGAGATATTTTCATCTTTGTAACCATTCTGAGGCCTGAAATTTTGATATTCCGAGAGATTCCGAGGGGGTGACACGGGGAGAGCTGCTGGGAGCCTACCTCTAAACAAAGAGACTGGAGCACAGTGAACCTTTGTTTTCTCCTAAGGGTAAGTCAGGGCAGAGCGGGGGATGGAGCTGTTTCTAAACAATGTCCAGTGAGGTTACATCACAAGCTGCTGCCTGGCCCCAGCCCAAAACATTCTCCACTCTCTCCTCTCCTAGAGCACATGGCTCGTCTTGGACCCACAGGTCTGGTGAAAAAGGTGTGGCACTCAACTCCTGTGAAATGTGTGGTGAAGAGGACCTGATTGAGAGCAGCAAGGTTGTGAGGTCTTGTACAAATTCTTCAGTATACGTTCCTGTAGTCACATTACCACACATACGCACTCAGCCCTGCATGCTTGCAGGCATGCACATTTACACGTGTTCCCCCATACTGTAAGCACACATACCCTGGGGTTATTTCGTCACGTTAGGCTGATTACTTACAAATAAAGCTCACAGTGTAGCTGACCAGCCCCCTGATCAACATCATTTCCTCTGACATGAGGGATAACCATGCTTTTTTTGCATGTGCCATTCACTAGTGAAGACCAATCTCATTACACAATCACTAGTCCTGCCCAGACATTTGGATCATATGCTCTCTTAAGGAGCTTATTTTTTGGTCACACGAAACAAAATGATCTCATTACTTTAAGCACTGTGACGTCTCAACTCTGACTTGCTGTTCTTGATATATGCCATTGGCACAGAGTCCTATTCCAACTGCCGTTACAGTGTGCCATCTTACTTCATGAATGTGTGACAGGGACGGCCTTTTGGTAACCATTCTGCCTGGGCTCAATGGAGTCATTGTTATCCGCAGAGTGGGGGTCAGCCTCACATTACGTTTAATTAAAGTACTGCAAAACCTGCAGGACTGATCGAGAACTGGCCTTACAGAACAATTTATCAATGACTCATTCAAATTTGATTAAATTCAGTGCCCTTGAAGAGTTGTATTGCATACATGTTTGGTCTTTGATCATCAGAAATGAAGTATAATCTGCGATATATCAGTTCATGCTCTGCTAACTCATTATTAATCAATGCTCTGTTTTCACGGATGATGATCAAGGATTTGTGTGATGTTGCAATGGGTTATTCTGAGTAGTTCAGTTGGCAAGGTGCTCCTCTTCAGTTCATCACCAATGGCCACAGTCTGAGCCCAATTGTGTCATCAGCTGGCATCAGTCTCCGGGGATAAGGGTGGGTACGTCAACAGGGTCTCCTCATCTCACCACATCCCACCACTCTCAGGAACCCTGCAACTCACCCGGCTCTTGTGAGTTGCTCATATGACATCAGCAGAGATACGACCATTCTCCAACTGGCATCCAATTCACTGTGGGATTTGTACTGTGAAAAGTTGCCATTAGTATGTTTATTTCAAATATTTAAAAAAAATCTTTTTACATAATTAACATCATAGAACACAACAATGATTCTGATAAATCTCTTCTTCCATTACTAACCTGCAGAAGGCAGAACTAAGTTTTCAATATTCTATACCCCTAATAGGATTCAGTTAATCTTACAACAACAAAAATGTAAATCCTCCATGAGTTAGCAAGTTCCTCCAGGCAGTCTTTTAATTGGCCAGCAATGTGAGCGCTTGTGGTTAGCTGAAGGACTTTGAACAGGGGATGTGGTGGGTTTGGTTTCCCAGGAGCTAGATAGATGTAGCTGAACAATGAATGCTGCCGTTAAAAATGTATTCTAAGTTTACTTAACTGAATATGCATGAAATCATGTAAGTATATAAGTATACTACCTCCCGGCTTCCATTCTGTTTATATCTTTTTGTTCATGTGTTTATTTTAACATAACAGATAACATTTCATTCTTCAAAAAACAATGTTTACTTTTGTTTTGACGAGAAAATAGTTAATCTTGCAATTTTGGTGCAGTGTTATGAATGCTTTATTGTTAAGTCCATCTATATGGCCTTCAGTCTGGAAAAACTTTCTCAGATAACTGACATTGTGTTGGTCATCATATCTGTGGGATCTTTCCTCTCTAGGAATCCATAATAAAACAGTTGAAAGAGGCAACACTGCATCAGTTTTACTTTTAAATTAGGAAATTGTGTAGGTTTACTTCCATATGAAGGGCTATCATTAACACTTTCCTCCTTTTATTTATATCCCATGAATATTAAAGCATATTTGTTCAGTGTTTCATTCTGTATTCAGTTTAACAAAGCAAATGTCATTTGCACTGAAAGGCAATCTGACCAAGGTATGTCACCTGCGTTTGTGTGGTATAAACATACTTTTTGGCTTCATTCAAATACACATGGCTCAGAATATCTGATAACTGTATTGCTAACACATTCATATTCAGATATACTGTATTATCAACATATCAGACGTGATGGGACATTAGACAGGAATAGCCATCCAGATTTATGGTTAAATCTGTTTTGATTTAATTGGGAGTTATCATGCTGTGTGCCTTTGTCCCTGCTGGACAGGACTTTTAAACACATTTCATAAAGAACATACTGTCCGATTGTGTGCTGCTACATTGGTTTCCCCAGATACGGCTGTACTGGAAACAAGAACAGAACTTCTAGGAATACATCCTGTAATGAGGCACCTAAAGAGCTGAGTTGGAATGAAGCCCAGCAAAATCGGAGGGCCCCAGGACCTGGTTTGAGTAATGTTATAAACTTTGAAATGTGCAGTTATTTTGAATTTAAGGTATTTTGAATGCTAAGGTAAAAGGATGAACTGTACGGCTGATTACTACTGTAAATGAGAGCATTAATTGCTGTTGGCCCTTTTGTGTTCACTCATGCAAAATGGGTTCTTTGTTGTTTTAGTGATTTTCTCATTTAGCTCTGTTGCACATGTATTTTTGATGCAGTCTGGCCTTTCTTAAATCAAATGAGTCCATTGTTGTTTTATAAGAAAATATAACTGAATTTAATATGCCAATCATGGAATACAATTTTTATGAATTTATTCTTTGAGTAAGAATGAACTATTTACGTTCAGTGGTTTTCAAACTGAAGTTCCCAACAAAGATTTGGGAGGAGAATTTTCAGGGGGGGGGGGGGCGGGGGCTAACAACCTTGGTTCATAGCCAGGTTGCAATCCCTTTGTTGGACTCCAAGCCAAATAAAAGCACTGCTGTAACCAGATCACATTCACACATTCATTGTATGGTAGTTTATATCTACTGAATAAGCAGTTATCTGTGTGGGATGTGTTTTTGTGTCAGTGTGCATAATAGTATATTGAGAGAACAGTATCTTACGGGTGAATACCAACCGGGTATAGGTTTTCCTGGCTTTGAGTCGAGATGATGGCCAAATAGACTTCACTTGAAACAAGCTCTCAATTTCAGCACAATGTTAGCTAATACTGTTATCATGCTTGAGGCACCTGTGAATCTAAACTTCCCAAACTCTCAAAATAATACAACAGAAAGAAATAAACAAAAGAGTGCTGCTATATATGTGCGGTGTGAATACACTGCAATTCCACCTCCATCTGTTTAAGCTTGACAGCATACTGAGCAAACCAAAACTTTGTTTTCAATTTCTTTCTCCATTTCCCCTTCATTGTTCAGAGAGGATGAGGACACCAGTGCTGGTCTTGGCAGGCTGACAGAAAGCCGTAAGAGTAGGCGCTGGCATTTCAAAGGCGTTAAGAAGATTACTGTCTCGTGTATTGCCAAAGGCACAGCCAGGCCACCCTTGCCCCGAGATGTTGGCACTTCTGGTATTTGTGTTCTGTCCCAGATAAATCATGAATTCAATTGATTGTTTGTCCCAATTACACAAGGTGATCCTGTGCTTATGGTACTTCAGGCAGTTGTTGGCAGTGGGGGATTGTTGGCTGGACACAGCGGTAGGCTTGAGCAGGAGAGAAAAAACAAGATTTGCAGCCAGATGAGATAGCATGAAATACCAAAGGCAGCTGTTTTGTGCAACAAACACAAGGCAGAAAAAGTAATTTCTAATGTTTGAGGTGTGGTTTACGATATGTGGTTTACTGTGGACCTAAAGAGCTGGTCCACTGTCAATCAGTCCACAGTGATCGTTCGCATTTAATGTAAAAAAATATTCCTGTACACAAATTCCTCTGTGTGGAACAAGATTCTATTTTTTGTTATAAACTAGCCTTTTTCAAACAATTCTAAGTATGTTTGCATGTTTGAACAGTTAGTGTGAGATTATTTGTTATTGAACTTTGAGTAATTTTGTCATGCAGGTAGAGAAATTAAACTCCCCTTTATATCCCCCTAGGTATGTGTTTTAGAAATTTAGCTGAGTTTGTTTATTTTGATTTGCATTCCAAGGAGGGTCTGGAATTTTCTGTTAAGATGTTAAGTTCTGTTAAGTTTTCTCATGCAATACTCAAAGGATTACATAGCCAGAAAGGTACATAACAGTTCTTATGAAACTGGTGTTGAGGGATTGACTGAATGTACATGCTTGTGTTACATGACTGGCTGAGAGTATCATGTTATGACCAGTTTTGTTGAGACATTGGATGGTTTTGTTTAATTTAATATCCTTGCAGTTGTCACCTGATTGTAAACTGGCTTGACGTTCTCCATTTGCCATACACTGGCCTCAGAGTCTCCATTATTGTACCTCTCTGATGCCTCTCACCTAAGCAATGGATTAGAGAGCATACAGTACATTGTTATCTTCCATTTTTCCATTTTTTTCCCTTTCCCTAAAAATAGTTGCTCTGTTTAATTAAACCTGTTTCTAACGCTGAATTGTAAACTGCTCTGTACTCCCAGCGTGAAGTGTGGGGCTGTTGCAATGGGAAATATAAATGGGCTCTTGTACAATTAATTCATGATTACGTAAAGCTGCAGACTGTTAGCTTTGTCCCTTGAGAGGAACCCAGATTGTGAGTGTACCTTATCAAACTGATGAGCAGTTTCGTCCCCTAGGCTCTGTTATCATCCCTCTGAGGAGATTCTGTACCTGAAACCCTGAAACATGAGCTCTGTGACCCTCCATAAACAATACACTCAGCTGATTCTTTCATTAAAAAAGATTCAGCAGAAGCTTGAATATGAAACACTGGAAAAACATACACTGTGAGGACAAAACAGGGTGGTTCTTAAGATCTGCAGTGTGTTTTTTTTTTCATTCCAACTGAGCTCTTAATTAAGCATGTGGTAGATTCCATGTCCTGTACAAGACCTTTGACTATGGAGGCAGATTTCTGCCAAAATGAGGAAGGAAATGCAAAAGGGAAAGAGATATTGCAAATGGACATGTGTTTTTGGTGATGCAAGGGTGTCCATCGCAAACAGAACAAAGATGATTAGGAGAATTAACTCTAATTACAGCTTGGCCGCCCACCTCATGCAAAAACATAGTCGGCTGACAAGCTACATTATGGGTCATTGGAAAAGAGTTACTTATAGGACATACAGTTCCATGATGATAACTCTCTTTTCTCACCCTTGCTGTTACATTTGAACAAACTAATATCTATTCCTCATTTTAGTGTTCAGTTGATTCCAATATTCAGTGTGAGACTAGATTATATGTACATGATATAATGCTTATCTATATATCATTCTTCATTATGTACTGCATTATATTACATTTGTATTACATTACATTTGCTGCTGCTGAAGCAGCCTCTAAGCATTGAAACATTGAGAGAGTGACGGCTGTCAATTCTGCTTGACTAGCTGGATACCTTTCAGTCAAGTGCTCCACCCACACCATTTCTGAGTTGAAGGAGCCTAGACTGAAATGCTGTGCAGCTGTAGGAAAGTCCAGATCATAGCCATTTCTGTCTTCATGTTCATTTTATGATTTTAATGTGCTTTTCCGGGGTAATTTCTAGCTTTGCTACCAAACAGAAAGTATTAATCAGTCACCTTTTACAAGATCAAGGTTACCATTCCCTCTAGTTGTATTATGTGGGCCACTGTTCCAGTTCGCTTTGGTGTTTAAACTAGCCCACACCTGCAATGGCTTATGGGACAGCTTCATCATATTTATTATTGTTCTTCTTTTGCATGGTAAGGGAAATCCTTGAGGCTGATGCTGACTATCTCCACAGAACAAGTGTCTACTACCTGGGGTTGGGTTCCCATAATACGGTATCAGACCTACCTTGACATTATACATAATACTTTGTAAAATGAGTTATTCTCCTCTGTGGATGGTTGGGTTCAGGTCTGATGTGGATGTATGTCTCAATTTTTTATTGTAACTGGACCCTGCAGATGGACTACTGTGCTGTACGATTTACTTTCATTGCAGCCGAAGCCCAGTTTTCCATTAGACTGTTGTACCTGGAATATTTTGTGAACAGACAGCAGTTGCTTATAATGGTGGTCTAGTGCAGTCCAATTAGAAAAGGAGTTACTGTGGAATTTTATGTTGTTGGGATTTACCAGTGCAGCAGAATCATTCAATGTGAAACTCACTGTGCCGTATGGGTCCAGGTGAGGGGACAGAAATCAGAGGACAGGCTCTGGATTGGATTGTGCAGGGTGTTTGTGCGTGCATGCATGTGCATTTTGAATGTCTGTGTTTCTGAAAGAACAGGGTTCAGCTGAGGATGCTGAAATACATAATGATTTATCGACAGCCACTCGTTTGCTCTGATCTATGACTAAATCCAGTAAGGCTGAGCTGGTCGAGATCAAGGCTAATCAGCATCTGTGGAATATCCACATGGAGAGTATTCAAAGATATAATGGTCAAACAGTGATCAAGATCAAGGCAGTATGTCTCAAGTGGGAGTCTCATTGTTTCACACTAGGCAGTCAAATGGCTCCTCCTCGACTGTGAGGGCATATTGAACTGAGTGAGCACTTGCACAAATTTAAGATCACCTTATTCATTTAATGACAGGACTGTGGAATACTCTGAAAATTGCTATAATATCTATCTCTGCACCTCCCATTGTAAGGTGGAGTAAAAAATCTTTACACATCTGTGAGATCAGATCTTTAGGGTTCTGATTCTGTGGATTTGTGGCTCCAGGCCACACATCCAGGTGTCTAAAAGTAAACTGGGGTATGTTGTGTGTGTATGTGTGTACACCTGTAGTCTGTCCCTCTTAAACATATACACAGCTCAAAAGACAAATTACACATTTAAATCCATTTACAACCACACATCACTCACATACTCACAGACAAACAAGCCCCCAAAGTGCACACGCAAACTTCTGCACACACACACACACACCTCTCTCAGAGATGGTTTTCTGTATCTGTACATCCTCTGCACGTAAGCCTCTCACCTCTGGGGAGACATAGGTGCGTGTTCAGAGATGTACAGTAGATGAGGGAGATGTTCTCAGGTATTTTATCAGGGATCCTTAGAAATACTTTTGCTGGGATTGTCATCTGATATTTGAAAAACAATAATAACTCTCATTTACATATGTATAATTTTAGCCGAGTATTTAACGCTTGATGACTTTTAAGTTACGTGAAGACGATAAAAACGTCACCATAGTCGTCTTTCTCCTATGGGTCGGAAGGGAAGGAATATTTAAAAAATATGGCATGCGGATTATTCCCTGATTTTTTTGGTCTGTCTGAATTTAGACCCATTCGTCAACAGTAGTTACATAACTGAAGAAGGGTGTTACATTACTGCCGTGTAGAGAAGGTTGTCGCGGACCCGAAGACGTGTGGAGTCTAATGCACTGTTTCTCAACACCATTTTAATCGCCGCCCACCGTGCCCAGTCTCATATCGCTCCTGTTTTATAAACCAAATAACACGCAGCAAACACTAGCTTTGTGATCAGGTAGTGAGTCAGGTATGGAGACGTCCTCACTGGCAGTTGCTGTAATTTCTCAGATTCCATCCGCATGAACACAGTTGGTACGAGTACCGCTGAACGAACCGGACCACTGCGCACCTTTGAGGGCATTTAGAAAAGGCAATGCAAAACAGAGCAGTCCTGTGTTCGCAACAAGTGGAAAGTTGAATAGATCGACGGGAGCCTCTTTTTCAGCTGTTTACCTGCACGCCATTTATTATTCATCGTTCCTCGAGTTCACGCACAAGTAGGAACTGCGCAACACTGCGGCTACACGTTAGTCGCTGGCCGTCCAGAAAGGATCCCGGAGCCTTGGAGGAAATATAATCCCGATATTTATAAATGTAAGTTGAAAATCATCAGTGTGTCAAACCTTACATGTTAAATTTATGGAAATGTTTTTGGATTCACGCATTTATATTGCCGCGTGACTTCTTAATGACTATAGTATCGCTGATACAAAGAACATCCTTGTATGACGCCGAATACCGTTTACATCGTATCAAAACACGAGACATATCGATACTGGTAAATTGTTTGCGTTATATTAGAGGTGTTGCAGTTACTAAACGAAAGACTTAGAATACTTAAACGAAAAAGGACACGCATTTATTCAAAGAGAAAATACCTACACGTGTGTGGTCGAAATAGCTTGAAGGCATCTAGCGTCAGCATTTCAAGATTATTTATTAGTAGGTTAATGTCAAAAACACGAGCCGTGACATTAAAATGCGTTCTAATCATTTTATGCTTGGCATTGTGCTGTGCACTTATATGGTCTGTATGTATTACTTGTATTTGTATGGTCCGTGTTTATTACATTTTGTCCTAGTCGTTCCGGGAAATTTTAACCGTATGTCTGGAAATTCTGCTTAGTACATTTATGGCATTGATGCAACACGAAAAATTTCAGTTTCAAATCTTGCGTGCTATTCAAGCCATGGCTGACTGACGACATGGAACCGTTTCCCCTTTTGCAAGCCTTCCTGCTTCCACATGTAAATAATGTCCTTAATGTCCTTATAATGTCCTTATATATCGCGATGAAAATCATAATATGCAAACATTTAACTCCCACACCAGAAGTGGTTTCACCATGCTGGCAGTTACATATAATTGCAACCACAATTACGTAGCATTACAAGATTTTATACGATTAAAACAGAGACTTGAAGTGTACATTTTCAAATGGTAACGGTCTGTTATTCTCCCTAAGAAGGAACTGAACAGGAAACATCTTCCTTCCTCTTTTAGTAAAATGACCTGTAGTGTTAGGAAGCACAAAAATGGCCAAAGAGCGCTGATACCGATTGTATCAGAATTCATATATAATATTCAACAATTCATCAGTTCTCCTTAATGATCAACATTTCATGAGCTAAACCCCCAGGTTTACGTCCCTTGTGGGGTAACGTGTCTGTATGTGTTAAAATATAAAATGCAGATGATAACCTATTTTTAATATCGGTCTGAATGTATTCATATTTCTTATTGATTGTTGCGAAATGATATGATATACAAGGCACCACAATTACACGAGCTTTTTGCTGAGATATATGAAAGTATGTAAATTGTAATACTGCAAACTGTACCTAACAACAACACGTTTTGCAAATAACTGTATTTCTCAAAAATGTATTCATATCCTACAATCAGTATTTATGCATCTGTGAGACTCCTACGAATCTTCTAGGTAGAATTTCTCCAGCTCCGGCTTTGGGAGTTTGGGAGATTCTTACTTTTGAGCTGCTAATTTGAGTTTGAGCTCTAGATGTTTTATTTCGTTAAGGGATCAAGATTACATTGGCCAGTCCAGAACATTCATTTTGTCTTCCGTTGATTGTTTCCATGTAGGACTTGATGCATGAATGGGATCCTCAAGTTGCTATGTTGTTTTCTCAGCCAAGTTTGAGTTGCTTAACAGGATGACTCAGGGTTTCAGCCAAAAATGTCCTGGTATACATCTCAATCAATCTTTTTCTTGATTCTGAACACTACAGGTGAAAAAAACAGCAGATGTAAATCAAACCCAAAGCAAAAGTGATGTGCTTCATTATTTCACAGAAGAGATAATTCTCTTTTCAACATGAGCATCAGCATTTTAACAACAAACACATTGATGATCAGTTTGTCCAAAAAGCTTGATTTTATTTGTTGTGTGAACACAAAACTTGGTCCCGTGCAGTTAAAGGTGCAGTTTTAAAATCTGTGCTTGTCTGTGCTTGTCATTTATGTGCTAATGCTTTTAAAGTCGATTATTTTTAATGGTTCTGCCATGAATCCCATTTTTATGTGGCCAACACAGAATGGTAATTTTTGATTTGTTATATCTTAATAATTCTAGATATTTCAGATCTTTTTTAAAGACCTGTAATTGTTTCCTTTGGGTATGAGTTTGCCTTCTTAACCACTTTCCTGATCATGTTGTGGTTAAAGGTTCTTGTATTCTCACTGTGGAAAGGTAGTGATCATCCCAGTATTTTAAAGCTTCTGGATAATAGACTTGTGGGTGTTTTGTAGCTGTTACCCAGACTGCAGGGGTCCACAGCCCTTTGTCTGAAATCTTTAGGTAGCTCTCTGACTGTTCCTATGGCAGTGATGCTAGTAATGGATTACTTAACCTTGTGTTTATTTTAGGTCTGATGGTACACAAAAGTGTCCCTAAGCTTCCTGAAACATTTGTTAACTTCAGGGCAATGGAACTGTGATGAAACATTGCATGTTCTGAATTTTATTCTGAGCTGCTGTAGTTGTTGTGTAAGTAAATTTGATCATTGTGATAACAATTATTTGTCAGGCATATTCCATTACTCTGGGTAGTTTTGGAAGTATTAAAATACTGCATATTTCTAAAGGGCATGAATGCATTTGGAAGCCACTGTATGTTAAAGTACATGGTAGAGAGTGTATCAATAACTGATACTGTCATATGTGTGGTTTTGGACGTAAACTGTATTATTGAATACATCTTACACAGTATGTTAATTTTATGTTTTGTTTGACAGTTTAAAATTTATAAACAGTGGATATCTGTAATAGCTGCCATGTATATGCAGTATATATATGTACTCCCTGAACCATATGTAAACATTTATATTTTTCCATAGGGCTTGCATGGTGTTTTGGACTGTAGGTTCAGAGTTCATGATCTTACATCTTTGGGTCTCTTGTAACTCTGGGTGGAAGGATGGAGGAAAGACTAATTTGTTATCCATGCATGCCTCAATTCTAGACTCCTATATTATTAAATAAATGCCTTTCAATAATTCAATATGTTGGGAGACTTTTAGTACCTTTTCAATCAGAATATCTTATATCTCTACAGTCTGTATACAGTATTTATTCTTTTTGAATTGTGCTTATTGTTTTTGCAATCCTCAGCTCAAATGATGCAGTCATACAACAAGTTAAAGCAAACTGTGTATGTTACTCATTTAGATTTACATTGATCTCCGAGTACACAAGCACAACATGCTGTTGACTGAACAATGAAATCAAAATGAGTTGATTTCTCCCAAGCTTTTCTTTTTGTGTGCTGACCATGGATAAGACAAGATGGCAGTTCAGTCTGCCAAGGGTATTGGGACACTATGGCCTTTATTCAGGCATTATCTGTTGATTTTGCTGGGGGGAAAGACGACAGCATGAGTCACCTCTGAGAGGGGGACTCAGCAGAATGGACAATGAGCTCTGAATACCAATGATGGCTGTTCATCTCTGGGGGGACCACCTGAAAACACAGCTGTGAAGAACAGAGGTTGCCATGACAACAGCCATTGGATGGGTAAGGACTGTATATCAGTCTGAACTCCATGCCACTCACTCTAATAGGTCCACTCTGAGAGGACCACAGAGAACTCAAGGGATCTTGTACCGTAAATCCTAAGGCTGTTGACCAATCTTTGCTTGAACCGAAAGCAGCTTGTCAGTACCAGCAGGGTTCCAGGTTCGATCATACCTTTTAACAATGACCAACAGGAACTGTGACTTTGACCATCACCGTTACTGAGCAACTAAGTGACTGTGAATGTGACTCTTGACTGATTTCCTGTGAATTGTCTACATGCTTCCCGTGTTTGCTGGTACATTTCTTCCTTATCAGTAGTGCTGCAATAACATCACTGCATCCCAATCCCTGTCCTCAGTTTAATGTTAACCTTGAATGGGTACATGGTCTTGATCATTCTCTTGCAATTTCTAAGCCACCCAAAGATGTATTGAGCTGATGGTGTTAGTGTGTTAGTCTTACCCCTGTTTCAGAGGCATTAGTGAAACTTCATTAGCTGGAAAGCACTATCCCTGTAATGAAAGACTAAACACCAGTGTAGCCTTGAGTAAACATTGTTTTACTTTATTTGCTTTATATTGGATGTGTGTTTGGCTATGCATTATAATATTTTCTTATCTCATGTCTGCCTCCAAGGTGGGTTAATTACATAAACCATTGTTTATACACCACCTGCACCCTGGTATGTGCAATTGCCCTTGCTTTGTGACGTCACCAGGCAATTGCCTTTACTCACAGGTACAGGGATCCAGGTTTCAAGCCCATGGCCCAACAGACATAAGTCCCATGCCCTAACTGTTCCCAGCAGAATCAGAGCTAAGCAATTCTGTCTGTTATCAGGTGCCAGTGATATCATTAACACCATAGGTTGTGCAGTGCCTCTTGTGGCAAGTGCTTAAATATTGCAGCCATGACACCACCCTGTGTACACAAAACATTCTAATAATATTTGCATATTTTTATGAATATTGCAGCATCTTTGAGAGATCAGAGAGAGGAATATCAGACTGAGGTACTGGTGGGGAATACAATTTGTTTGATATGATAGAAGTGGTATTTTTTGTTTTCTGACTTGGTGTTCTGCTATATGTTGATTTGGTATTGTACAATATGTTGAAGTATACTGTTTAGCGTATCATAATAACACTTAACTAGTGACACTTTGTTCTGATGTTCAGAGACAGGAATTAGGCTTATGTATTGAACAATCCTTGTTGAAAGGGTATCCATCTAAGCTTCATACTTTTGAAGACAGGATCATTGTGTATGTACGGTATTTAATAATGATTACAGAATTAAGCCTGAGATATTGGGATTCATGCCAAAAAGGTTCATTACCCTCATAACTCCTCCTTTCATTCCACAGCTCTCCACTGCGTGAGGCCCGGGCCATTACTCTTCCTCTCCCGTTGCCTCTTCCTCCTTTTCTCTCACTCTTATGCATTGATGGCATGGTGTGTCTGACCCATGGGCCCCTCTCCCACCACCCTGTCAAAGCTGAAGCTGGGGAAGCTGAAGGTGGTGCGGCGGCAGCTTCTGCAGCGCTACGAGCACCAGCCCTTCGTGTCCTGCCTGGCGGGCCTCTACGGCTGCCAGTGGAGGCGCTACCAGCGGGCACGCACCCTTCCAGGGGAGTGCTGCTGCAGCAAGGTCAGAGGGCAGGGCGCATTCCGAAATGGCTCTCCTTCACAACCACTGTCACAGATAGCCTCATTCCGACCATATTTTCGCTGATGCCACTCAATGCTTTCTTATAGCCGTCCATATGTCACAGCACTCCTCAGAAGCCACATTTTAATATCTCCCTTGCAGTAGGCCATTCCCAGCTCCTCGCAAACGGCAGCTCAGAAACCCACACCACAACAGCGCCTGCCTTCCACACAACAGGGTTACTGCTTTCCCCATTCTGAAGTAGCACACCTGCTGTCCTGCTGTGTCTCTTATGCTTTCAGCACCCCAACTATGCACATCTCATGAGCTACAAGAATATGCCATACCCTGACCTAGTATTTCCTCCTTTCTCCCTTTCTCTCTCACTCTTCCACTCTCTCTCTCTCTCTCTCTCTCTCTCTCACTTTCTCTCTCTCTCTCTCTCTCTCTCTCACACACACACACACACACACACACACACACACACACACACACACACACACACGCACATACATGGCAGTCATTCTTTATTCTTCCTCACAGGTGGAATGTGGCAGTTTTGGGCTCTTGATAGTGACATTTTGCCTGTCCCTGGTGTTTCTGTATTTCTGGAGTGAAGCACAGAATGACTACAATGACTTTGACTGGTAGGTCACAACCATTTGCTCAGCCAGATGGTCCAAAGGTGGTGTGTGGCTTGTAATACATTTTTATGGAGGACTTAACTGAAGATTCCTTTCTTTCACTAAGGGTCTCCCATATACCCTTTTTCAAACATATTGTATGTCTGAAAATGTATTTCTAGTTATTTGAAAACACCCATAATGTTCCCTCTGGTTATTATTCATTTACTTCAACACACTTATCTGGGGCACCTAATATACTGTTACATTTTAGCATACAGTGTTGGATGTTTATTGAAGCAGTTCAAATCAGGAAAAGTATCTTGTTTCAGGAGAGAATGACAGTGACCCACCCAGTAATAAAACCTATAAACCTTGGGTTACTAGCCTAGTTCCTTAACCACCAGGCTGAACTGCCATCCTTGTGTTGAAGTATGTTAAGCTTAACTGACGCTTACTAAAAAGGGTAGAAATATGAAAATTTACAGAGATTATATATTGTTGTGGAATTTCTGTATTGTAATCCTGTATCCAAATAAACTTTGTTTCTCCACTCTCCACTCTTCCAGGTTCAATTTTGGAAATTTAGGGTTCTGGTTCCCATGGTCGGTGGTGCTGCTGGTTGTTGCCGCTGCTTTCTTCAGCTATGTGACTGTGCTGCTGGTGAGTTCAACAAGGACCAGATCAGGGGCCTGAAATAGGGAATACATACACTGTACCATTCGGGACCTTTTCTGCTTTCTCAGTTAGTGGTCTGTGACCACATGTTTCACGCTGTTCCAATGGTTGTTTTAAAACAAAACAAACCTTTTTGGAAAAAGGGGAATGTGTTTGTGTATTCTGAGGAAAAATCACACAATGGCTGTACATGTGATAAAAGCATGGCTCAGGATCTCCAAGATTCTGTATACTGCTCCCAAAATGGTAAAAGTTCATAATTTAGCTCATGTTGCATCTGGAGAGTGCATAGCATTGCTGAATGAAGCTACTTGCTAAACGTTTTCCTTGTTATGGAAGCTGGTTAAGACGTCTTTCTGTCTCCTACTGTTTCTTGGGAGTGAAAGTAGAGAATATTCCCTTGTTATTCTCCTGAAGTTGAGACGCTCCTGTATGACAGAAATTGCTGTTGTACTTGATTTAGGACACACTCTTTTGCAGGTGCTTGCAGTATGTTTGCTCTCGGAGGGACAGCGGCTGTATCTGCACTGGGGACACAAGGTAGAGCATGACCATCCCTTTCTATTCAGTCCCTATCCACTGACTTCCTGTCTTTTCCTCCTTCTTCACTGTCATACTTTGTGTGTTATCAGTGCTCTGTACCCCTCATGTTGTTTTGTAGATAGTTGTTTTATTATGTTTGTGTGCTAGTTAATGCTGTATGTCTGTTGTTTTACAAAAAAGCTGACTCAGGGAGCCACGCACAAAAAATTCCAATGCACCTGTATTGTCCTGTACCTGTGCAAATGGCAATAAAAATCTCTTGAATCTTGAATCTTGTAATAACATGGAACACTATCTTTTGTTATTGATTCCCTTCAATGGGCAGAATAGTCTGACAGACAGAAGTAATTTTGCCTTCTCAGAGTCCAGATATAAATATATACTCTCAGGGTTTTATCTGACGCTTTGGAAACATGACTCAGAAATACTGTTTCATTCTGTCTCTGATTTCTGTTTATGTGATCAGTGTGCATCTGAATGAAAGCTGAAGTAGGTTGAATTTAGAAACTTTATTCCTGTTTATTTTGTGGGCATAAATGTCTTGACCTTCCCGTATTCTCTTAACCTTCCTTCTCATGTCTATAATATAATAGTCAAAGTCATCCCAGGAGCCAGAGGCCTACAGTATTAGCCACTTTGTGTTGACAGTGTGGCATGATAATGTCTGTTTTAACATATTTAGTGTTGAATGTTTCTTCCATACAGATTGGTATCCTGGTGACTCTGACATTCTCCATTGTGGCCACAGCTGTGCTCTCAGACCTGTGGAGCAAAGAGTGGTCTACTCTCCTGCTCTCCTTCCAGGTTGGATCAGCAGTCTCCAACTCAGGGCCAAGAGTTTGAGCATTAAGCATTTATCATTGAGCTATGCAACTTACATCACTGCTGTCATGGACACCTAGTTGTAAGAGTATTGCAGGAAGTATCAGGGCTTAGTGTACAAAATTACAGCATTTGTTGTCTTATTTTCTCCATTATAGGTTTTATCTAAAGTCTTTGATGATGGGTTGTCAATGCTATTGGTTTATCAGCGTTTTAATACAAACAAGCTTCCATGATAGATCAACCATTCTATATAGGGAAAAGACCAAATAATACAATAATATGCCATACTTTCCCTAACATACCTCTGTGTCAAGAGAAATTCCCAAACGATTATTTCTCCAGAGTGATGTTACCTGTGTATGTAGAATGAAAAACCACTTCATTGTGATGATTGATCATCTTATTGCATCTAATATTACTCATACTAGTCCTCTGTTGTCCTTCGCTGATTGGCTAGGTCACGGCACCATATCTGCATGTGGGAGGGGTTCTGATGATGACACTCCTGTCCTGGCCAATAGCCTTACATTACTTCCGCATGAACAAGAAAGGTAAGCAATGTAGGATTGAGTTGAACTGAACTGAACAACCGGAAAAGCCGGACCCACTTTACATACATATATTTGTACTCCTTTACTTGGTAATTATACATAAGGGCCAACGTAAAATCCGCGTTCCCATGTAACAGCCTTATAGCTCACATGATTACAAATATTGTCTCATTAACCTTAACCCTCCATTCATTACAATAATCCTAAACTCAGTCTTACTTGCTTATTGTAACTGTATCATTAGATGTACACAGTACTTATTAATGTAAGCAATTTTCTATATTTATGGTGAAAATGCAAACGAGTAAAAAAAATGTAAATGTAAAAAAAAAACTTTAATACGTCACAAGGATTTCAACAATGCATTTAGAAGACATTCATGGTGATTCACTTTCAGTCACTGCTGTTCAGTGACTTCCATATTTTTTAGCAATGTCAGCCACTTACTCCTTTACAAAACCCTCAACTGCTGTTGACGCATGTCTCAGCCTTCCCTGCCGTGCTGTACTTTCACTCTGTCTCGTCTCCATGGTCACTGTGATTAGGATGCCTGTGGGGGACATGGTGAGAGTCCTGAGTGCCTTAGTCATGTCTGAGCTTTCAGAACTCCAGGCCCCTTGGTGAATTCATTAGGAGAGAGTGAGTGAGAGAGTGAGGATAAAGAGGACAGGTTCGTCCCCATGCCTGCCTCCTCTGTGCTGCTGCCTTTGATCTGATTAGGAAACATCCCCTGACTCTCAGCAGAGCTTGCTGGCTGATTCTCAGGCTTGCTGAGAATGGGACTGTGAATGAAATAATTAGTATTGAATACCATGCATAAAATAAAAATTGTGAGAATATCTGCATCTGCATACTTGCCCATTTGGTTTGCACACCTGTACCTGTAGTTCTCTTTATATCTGTGTCATATTGCATCATATTGAGGCATTTGGGCTGCCTCACCGTTCCTGTCTGCTGTGTGTCTGATTCTTGGAGACTGTGTGTCTTTGTTGCAGTGCGACGGGCAGTTACCATGGGGCTGTACCTGTCAGTGCTTATTGCCCTGTACCTAGTGCCCCTGGGTATGTACTCCCCTTGCATCAAAGAAGAGGGCACCCTGGGACCTGCGCCTGTTCTCTTGGGACATAGAGGTGCCCCCATGGTGAGCGTCAGCCCTCCTCATTAATACAAAGCAATATGACCCTCAGACTCCCTAGCTGGCTCACTGTAGCAGAGCCGCTAATAAAAAATGGTAGATTTCCTTATCACATTGCCTAGCAGAGAATACATGAAAGTAACAGAAAGACTGCACTTCAGGTTCAGCGTCTCACTGATTGATTTATTTTTTTTTTGCAACTGGGAAAAGCAGAGCTAGAAACGGTAATGCCCCTCAGTCATTGACTCACAGACTGACTAACTGCTTGAGAAACTTCTGCAATAACAATGTTTTACTGCTAGGGGCAACAATGAATGGCAATGCCTGAAGAGCTGTCTTAGCCAGCATGAACACTGTCTGTTCAGTTCTTCTTTTGAATTAAAAACCTTACAACATTCCGATTTCCCCACACCAGAAGATTATTTCCTTTCATTTCAAAAGTTCTTCATTGGTTAAGGCTGTGGTAGCAGTGAAATGTCTCTGTCATTGAGAGAGGAGCTGTAGTTATACATTAACTTGTGTGTGTGTGTGTGTGCGCATGAACAGCTTGCACCAGAGAATACACAGATGTCATTTGAAAAAGCGGTGGAAGCAGGAGGCGAAGGTTTGGAAACAGATGTGACCTTAAGGTCAGTATGTACCGGCTGCCTTTAGATCACTAAACTCTCTGCCCAAAGAGGTTGTCATTCTACAGATACATTTACTGTAAGTATACAGACGTGTATACTTCAACATTAATGTACCACTCGCTTAAGCATCGGTGAGCATGTCTTTTTTAGGAAATAATAAACTGTTATAAATGTACTACAAGATGATAGATTACATTAGACTTTAAATGTACAAAATAACATATAATCTGTTATTTTGTCTATATTTTTATATATATTGTCTAGTCTATTTTTAAAGTCTAGTTATTTTTCCAAAATCTATTAAATGAAGTGTGCAGGCCACTGGAGTTCCTCCACACCAAACTCATCAAGCTATGTCTTTATGAACGTTGCTTTGTGCACAGGGGCACAGTCATGCTGGAACAGGAAAGGGCCTTCCCCAAACTGTTGCCACAAAGTTGGAAGCATACAGTTGTCTAAAATGTCTATGTATGCTGTAGCATTAATGTTACCCTTCACTAGAACTAAGTGGCCTAGCCCAAACCCTGAGAAACAACCCCAGACCATTATCCCTTCTCCACCAAACTTTATAGTAGGCCTTGTGCATTCTGGTAGGTAGCGCTCTCCTGGCATCTGCCAAACCCAGATTCATCCATCGGACTGCCAGATAGTGAAGCGTGATTCATCACTCCAGAGAACGTATTTCCAAACCAATGCTACATATGTTCCCCTTATGATTAAATGGATAAGATGTGCTTGCTTGAAAGTCCAAAATCCATGTTTTCCTTTTGTTTTTGGGCAGAGATGGTGAATCACACCATACTCTTGGTTAAAAGTTATTAGCTACTGGTTAAAAAAGGTTAGTAAATAGCAACAGCCCACACCTTAACCAGAGTCCTTGGGCAGAGATAGTTAATCAACAATACAACCCCAGAATCCATACTTAACCAGTTCTTTTGATGTCAAATCTCTGTCCATGTATTCATGAAGATTCTTAAGCAGCCAGGCTAAGTCACAATGATTAGAGTTTGTGTCCATTCCACAAATTTTGATTTAGAGTTTATTCAGGAGCGAAAGAGTAACACTTTCACTCCTAATGAATACTCTGCCTTCAGATGTACTCTGATGGTTCAACAGGGACAGACCTTTTCAGTTTAAAGCATTTGGAGTCGTGCATCTGCAGATATGTGGTTTTCCTTAGTCAATGTTATGATGGGTGACAGTTGATTGCTTTGCTTTGTTGTCATAGCTACGATGGGGTTCCCTTCCTGATGCATGACAGAACCTTGCGGAGGACCACAGATGTGCAGGATGTGTTCCCCAACCGCACAGACATGCCAGCTGCCATGTTCACCTGGAGTGAGCTGGAGAGGCTTAATGCTGGGGCCTGGTTCCTCTCGGTGAGCACCTATGGGCAGACAAAGATTGCCAAGTGTTCAGGAGCAACTGCAGACCTCCTGTGTAGTAGGACATAGACCCTCCTGTAGTTACAGCATAAATTGGTTGGTTTGTGGGTGTGCTATCAATAGAGAAAGAAAGCATTACGATATCTAGTTGTACATATTCCTCAGGCAACTGACAGCCCCAAAACTTCCACAGGGGCACAGCCAGGGGCACACACTTTCAGTCATGGTGAAAGCACTGAGGCTGGACTTCATCTAAGCAATGGAGACCTGTAGAAGTTATTTACATTTACATTCTGCCACTTAGCGGACACTCTTACCCAGGGTGATGTTCCAAATGTGAGTTCATTCATTATATTAACATTTTTTACATCAATTAGATGCTCTTACCCAGAGCGACTCCCAAAGTCAAGCACAAAGTGCATCCAGCAAAACAACAGAAGCTGTTACACAAACAAGGACACCGCCATCCACACATGAACAAGTTCATTCTTCATGTAGTTCAAAGATGTCCAGATATGATAATGGTTGTATTGTGTAATTAAACTTGCTTGAGAAAAAAGAGAAACCTGAAGGAATAGCACACTCTCTTGTGGTTCTGTTGACAATCCTGGCTTACCCTGCTCTTCCCATTTGCCCTGCATCCTCTCCCCTTCCTTCTCCTCCCCATCATCATCAGCGTGACCCATTCGGGACTGCCTCTTCGTTAACCCCAGAGGATCGGGTACGGGCACAGAACCAGTCAGTGTTCACGCTGCGTGACTTCCTGGACCTGGCTGCCCAGCACAGGAAGTTGGTGATCTTTGACCTTTACCGCCCACCCCGGGGCCACCCCTACAGGAACACCTGGATCACTCGCACTCTGGAGGTGATACACAATGAGTCCTCCATTCTCTCCAGTCAGGTGAGGTTCTGCAATTCCCCACAGTCCTTATCTCCCTATCTGTGTTACACTACCAGAACACTGATGGAGCTGGGGAAACAATGACCTCAGAACCAATAAGTCTGGACACATACTCTCAGAACCACTGGTGTAAATAGGGTACCTGGATTCTGAGCCAGCTCAAAGCTATAAATCTCTAGCTTGACACTGCTGTTGTGCCTTCATTGCTACAGCAATGCCTGGAGAAAGACTAAGGTCATGACTCAAGACTAAGCTCATGTATAATGTAGTGTTAACAGTGGGGCAGAGACTGACAGACTTTATCCAGGGATTGAACCTGGGTTATGTGAGTGAAATCCCTGGTTAAGTTCTACTTACTTGTCCTCCCTGAGTTTCACAATATGTTTCTGCAATGACATTTACTACCAAAACCATTCAAAAGAGAAATGGCCTCTTCCCTGTACTGTATGTTTGTTTTGCTGTTAAGATATGGACCTCAGATATACTATTGCTATTAAGGCCACTGCAGAATAATTATAACTATAGATTATTTTGCCCTCTGTGTCCTCTCTGTCTGAAATTTACATTTGTCTCTCTAATGGTGTGTTGTTTAGTGGTTTTGTATTATATGCTCAGTAGGTGCCCTTATCCACCAGAGTTATTTAGTGAGATTAGTTTGAAATGTATATATATATATATATATATATATATATATATATATATATATATATATATATATTTCAATGTATATATGTGTATATCATACCATTCAGTTAGCGCAAATTTGCTCAAATTCACAGCAACTCTACCCTATTCATACGTGATTACTTTACTACATGACAAGTGCTGGGCATTCTTTGCAGGTGCTCTGGCTGCCTGCCGAGTTGAGGGACTTAGTACACGAGCTGGACCCAGCCCTACAGCAGACCTCTGGGAGTAGGGCATCCATTGAAGAACTGCAGGAGGACCACATTGTCAAGCTCAACCTGCACTACAGCACTATGTCCCGAGAGCAGATCAGGTATTTAGTCTTTGGATCTGTAAACCTTTTTTCTTTGAACATAAACTCCACGCTGCTCCTCCACCATTCCATGTCTCTATATCGTGTGCATCTCAACTACTGTGGTTCTAGAGTTGGGTGTCAGCTCATATCCCTTCCTCTCCAATCCTCTCTTCCTTTTACCCCCCTCACTGCCCTAGTTGTAAATCCATTCCTCCATAAACACGTTTCTTTGTGTGTTTTTTGCAGTAAGTACGCATCAGCGAACATCACCACCAACCTGTATGTGATCAGCCAGCCCTGGCTGTACTCTCTGGCCTGGTGTGCTGGGGCCCACTCCGTCACCACCAATGCCCTGCATATTCTCAAAAATCTGCGAAGGCCACTGTTCCTCATGGTAAGGGGCCAACTGGGATTATAGTAAGGACATGCTCCTGTTTGCACTGGTGTTTTTCGGGCCTGACCTGTCCTTTCCCTCTCTCCTCCCTCTGTCTGTCTCTTTGCCAGACTCCTGAGGAGTACAGCCGGATGTGGATCCCGACAGATGTTGTGTCTGCTGCTCTCATCCTCATTGTCTTCATCTTCCACTGGTGAGTGTGTAACTGACTTTGTGTAAGGGTTCTCTATATTTGTCTGTGCGTAAAATGAATAATAACAAAACATGCTTAAAAGCAGATGGGGTACAGAAATATGAAGACTCACGGAATATTGTATTAAATTTGTAAACCAATGTTTGTGCTTTGTTTTCACATGCTGTAGCTGTGACTTAATCTTAAGACTGTGTCATTCGGCGTATTCACTGAATTTAATTAACCAGTCAAGTTCATTTACCTTCATCTGTTTTGCTGTGTTCTGATTTCACACTCTTGTCACTAGTTTTAGCTCCTGCAATGTTTTGTGACATCAGGAATGAGGTGTTTTTGACTCTGTGGAGGGGTGAAATGATGAACTCTTTTACCGCTAAAGGTAATTCTACATCTGTGTTCCAGGTGGAGGGAGCGTGGCCTGGCTTTCTATTCAGGCAGCAGAGAGGTGAATGAGAATGGGACCTACAGCAAGTTCAGAACAGGTGAGTAAGAGCATCCCTACTCCACATCTGCTGGGAGGCGATTTTATATACCCAGTGGCACAAGAGAGGCTCCACCAACACCATACATGCATCTGGTTGTAACCCAGTCAGAACTGCAGAACTGTGAAACATACAACATACATTTCTGTGTTCTGGGTCTAGATCCACAATGAGATTCAAAAAAGCACCTTGCTGAAATTTAAGGTGGCACATTCAAGTGTTCCTTCAAATTACATCCAGACAGGAAGAGGTGTCCAAATGAACTATCAGGCTGGTGCCACATAGCTTGCAGGAGTGTTCTGTGTAAATGTATGTTTTGAGAGAGCCCAGCTATCTGTTCCTGTGGCATGGGCTACTATCACATTGATGCATCTTCAATTGTCCTCCAGTGTTCTGCTACAATACACTTGTGAAGAGCATGCGCTTGTGTGCCCTAAAGGGCTGCCTTAATTATGCTGCCTGTTGAGTATGATTGAGGCAAATTCTCCTTGCATGCCCTCTGGACTCCCCAGCCTCACTGCCCATAATCTTGCAATTTTTGTCCCCAACAGAGCTGAGTGACGTATGGTCCATCTCCAGCGTCAATGGAGTGGGACAGGCTCTAAGCCCAACCATTGACCCAAAACTGAGTGCCATTTCTGAGCTGCAGGAGCCCACTGATTTAGGGAGAGGGTAGAGACCGTCCCTCAAGTCTTGATCTTCAACCTTCAACGCTTAACCCTCAACCCTTGTTCTCCACTGATGAATGGTGTTCATTGGACCCACTGTAAATCTACAAATGAAGAAAATGGCTTTCTGGAAGTGCTGTCAAGACATTCATGCTGGCTCATCATTTCAACATGTGGAGTGTGTGTTGTCTACTTTTTCAGAAAAGAAAGAAAAACAAATGATTTTATTTTTGTATCTTAAGTATTTGTATGAATGTTAGGTCGCAAATGTAAAGGCTAGCTAAAGGATTGCTGGCTCACAGAGCAGCAAGTTTCCACATATAACCAGGCTCAACCAGGTGCTCTCCATTCATTGAGTTCTTCTCTACCTCCCTCTTAGCACTCCTCTGTCTGAGTGACGGCTCTCCCCTTGAAGATGCACAGCATGTTACCATTAATAGTGAATGCAATATTTTAGTACTTGACATAACTTCCCAAACATGAAATACATCCTGGACATCCTATACGCAACAGGTGGTTTTTGTTCTGATGAATGTACAAACATCCACTGCTGTAGTGAACATGGATGAAAAAAATTAGCATGTCTTCACACATGAGGCATATACTGTATTTCTGAGTTTTTTTCTGTGATGAAGTGTTAGATTTTTTCCTCCTCAGTACACACAGTGTCCTGTTTTTGTTTTAAACATGAACCACAGCAAGCAAGTGACAATTTTGATGTTTCAACAATGCAGTCAAGTTACAATAACATTACAGAAACGTGAAAGCTGGACACTGCCAAACACGATCCTAATGATGGATTTATTTAAATGGGTGTCATAGATGTGTTTTTCAGACATTGCATTTCAAACATTTAGAGAACATAGAAGGTTAAGTGACAGGGTGGAGTAAGTGAAACTGCTCTTACAGGCATGCTTTATCTACAGTTTTCATGGATAGGGAAGCATGGATTTTTTTTTGTTTTGAGTTTGACAGATTACTTATTGTGTGCTGGTAATCAAGGAAATTGCGAAGAAAGGAGAAAGAAAAGCAGCATTATTCAATGCAACCAAATCCATTCTGGGGAAGAAGTAGCTAATATAATACAGTGTTTTAAGCCTTTGTTACTGGTTGACTTCCTAATTAATTACTAGAAATGATACTCCTTGCACTGGCTGGATCCACCATTGTCTTTTATGTCCAATCAATCAAAACCCCAGCTCAGGAAGCTGAGAGAATTTAGTGGACATTGCTTGTATTTGAGAATATATAATACTGACGACTGAGAACTCATATATATATATATATATATATATATATATATATACTGGGGTGGCTACACTGTATATATGCTGACACACAAGAAAAATGACAGTGCAAGGTGGCAAGGCAAAGCCACGTTTGCTTTGAAGCACTTTTACATGACATGCAGCCAAAGAGCTACCATGCATAAATCACCATGGTATAAACACATCACTTGTTATTGAACTGTAAGAGAATTGTAGCATTGCTGGTTGTGTTATAGTACTAATTATTTTTATTTCTTTGCATATTGAGAGGCATTGTGGCATTATTGTACATTATGGTTTATCTGATTGTAATAGTATATATTCTATAAAAAGAGATTTTGAAATTTTGTTTGTTTGTTTTTGTTCTTTAACTGGTCCGATTGCCTTGAGGACCGGTACTGACACCAAAACTACTAGGTTTTATCCACCCCAGTCTATAAAAAAAGGCATCCTTTGACTGTATGCTAGGAGCTCTGCATTGCAAAGTTGATTTGTGGTAAATATGCCTGTGATGGACAAGTGTAATGTCTAGAGAGGGTGCTTAGAAGCAATCTTATGAAATCACAATAAGCTTTGATCATATCAGTTTTCAAGGCAGGAATAATTGAAATTTCATCATCCCATTTTATGTAAAAAACGTATTACAAAAAGGTACACGGTTTTCAAAATGCATAGCCGTAAAGACGTATTTGATTGCTTTATTTGGATATCATTTTATAAAACATCAGTGTCTATTGTAAGACATGTTAAAAAATCGAACAAATGAGTGTGTTACAGGGATAACCAACAGTTATTTCCACAGTGAACACATTATGCATAGTTTTGATATGTATTTCATAAAACATTAACTTCTAATTACTATTATTAACATGTATACTCTGTGTGAGAGCAAAATACACAGGCCATGGTGCTGCCATGAAACAATGGATTAATTGCAACATGTCTTGTGGTCTGAATACCATCACTCTTGTGAGATATTGATGTAGCAATATGGATTTAAAGATTATTTTAATACCAGTGGCATACCTGGTAGGCCAAGATCTTGGCTGATGTTCAGGCAGCCTGATAATGCTTCTAACACAGATTATTCAGAAGCAAAAAAAAAAAAAAATCACGATTTATAAGTAATAACTCTAATGACATACAAAAGATTCTACCTCATTGTATCAATCTGATTGATTTAATTATTTACATTGTTCATTTCCATATCTTACATGCTTTTCCAGGATCACTTAACAATACTTACAGTTTTACATATTGCACATTCTGTAACCCATTTCAACACTTGGCATTTTACTGGAGCAATTGAGGACTTCAAGGTTCCAACAGCAACAGAGTCCCACCACAGATCTGAAATCATGTCAGATTGAGTGCACAGTGCCCTATCTTCTACACCACATGGTGACCCTGGCTATGAAGCCAAAGCAAGCTTATTTTACAGTTCATGTACAGTACTGCAGATGTAATGGTCAGATTGAACTGTTTCATACAGCAAACATTTTTGCATATGTTGTAGGTTATATTTCTCAATACAACATGTATGAGTGTAAAATAAAGCCTCAGATTTTGTAAAATAGGGGTTTTGTTAAACTTATGGCACTGCTGTACTATAGATGGATTATTGTATATAACAAAAATTGTTTTTGCTTGGTTTCCTCATGAAACCTATTCCCCATAAATCAACATCATTTGGATCATCTCTGTGATTATCATTATAATAATGACTTGTAATAATGAATTGAAACTCTTCCTATGAGACAAGTTTGCACCAGTACAAAACACTGGCAGCGCATGCCTCTAATGCCACAAAGGCCATGGGTGAATATAAGACTACACTGGAACAGACCATGTACTATAATTAACCTCTGCTCTGTCCTTAAGTACTGTACCGCATATGGGACATTACAGGGGTGTTCACTCATGGTCCCAGAGATCCACAGTTTTCAGGGTCATACAGAAATCTTCACCCATGGGTGATTCAAGTCCCCATCCAATCAGTGGCTTTAATTAGGTGAGTAAGACCTAAGTTGGCACTGTGGCTGAAAACAGGTGCTCTCCAATGGCCATCAATGGCCACTTCCATATTCACTTAAATTGCTTGGTTACACATCCTCACATTTACAGAAAGCCTTCAGTACTATTTTGTACTCAGTTAAGAGACCACACACATGAAGGAACTATCACCCTGCTCAAACAGTGCACACTGACATGACACATTCAGTCCATAGTTCAGGGATGTTGGTGGTGAATATGTAAAATAATTATACCATAAAACATGAGAAAGAGATTTTACTGGGTAGTCGTAGTCAAATACAATTGAGAGATTGAGTCAGGTGCAGTGTCTGAGTTACCTCTACTTCAAACTGGATCTTATCTTCACTCTGTAAAGGAATTCACTTTTTATGGCCATCCATGTAATCACAAATTATACTAAGCCACTTTGCAGTCATTGAACCTCTCAGAAAACCAGTTTGGATCTACCCTGTATTTTTCCTTTTAAATAGAGCCTGAATTATCAACAAAATATGCATCACTTCATTACTGTTTTTGATTGTCTTTGAGACTTTTTCCTCATAATACTGAGGGTATGAAATCAGATTCTAAAATCTAAAAAACCTAAAAATAAATAAAACCAAACAATGTTGTGACTTTATCAGTAATGCTCAATACAGGACCTTCAGACCTTCCTAAAAAAGCATTACATTTAACAGAAAAAAACACATCTTAAGGCTTCCAGACATTAAGGAATTAAAATGGCTAAAACACTTGAAACTCAATCAACACAGATTCATTTCTGAACATTATAAAGCTAGCATCTATTAAATTTGTAAGGTCATCAATCTCACATATCCGGAATATATTCCGGCTTTCCCGAGTGGCTAAGTGGGTTAGCATGCTTGTTTCAAGTGTAGGCTGAGCCCTAACGCCCAAGACATTGCATGTTCAATTCTGGGCTGTCATGAGCTGACAATGGCTGGGATTCCATAGTGCCAGAGCAAAATTGTTTCCATTCTGTTGGAGACAGATGGGTGCTGCTGGCCAGGGCCAACTCCTCTCACCACTCCTCAGCACTCTACAGTGACATGCTGGGCGCCTGTGAGTTACTCAGATGACATCAGTGAAAGATGCACCTATCCTCCAATCGGTGCTCACTCTCTTGTGGTGCACTGTGCAAAATAGCTGTTGGTTGCGTGCTAGTCTATCTGAGGACTGTATTTGTCATGCTTCAGACACGAGTGTAGAGGCTGTTGCAGTGAGGCAAGCTTAATGTGTGCACAGTTGATGATTCCACTGTCACTGGAAAGGGGAAAAACAGAATGGATCCATTCATATGTGCAACATTAGTGGTACTTGGACGATGACTAGTGCTGGCATTTGACATCATACCTTTGGAAATCCATTCTGTTACTAGCTGATGACTAGCTGTTACTATTCCTGTTATCCTTTCATATTTCCAGGTCACAATAACGATATGCCCAATTAACACATAACGTTCCTGCAACATTTCTACAATGTTACAACATCATTATTGCATTAGTCTGGAGCATGGCAATAATGTGGCTCTGTGTGGTCTGAGACACTCTTCAGTCTGTCAATGGGATGTTTAACTGCACAGGCACACCTCTACAAATCCATAATGAAACTACAGACTTATCATGTACCTGAATGCAAGGCCTAGAGCCTCTTCTGCAACCCTTTCAAAACTAGCCTTTGGTCTGCTACCATAGATGGGGTTTGTTTATTTATGTGTGTGTCGGTGTGAGCATGTGCATGTGTAACTAAGACATCCATCGCTAGTCTGACCTCAGCCATGCCGACCCTGACTAACTGACGTGGCAGAGTGAGTTAGAAGAGGTGTTATCCTAGCCTTTTAGACAAGGTGCATAAGGCCCAGCTGCAGGGCAGGCCCAAGGGGTGGAGCCAATAAAGGGGCCTCATTCCCTCCTGTAGGCACGAGTCCCTTCAACTGCTATTGCCACGGGAACTGCGCTGTCTGCTCATGGTGGTCAACATCTGGCTGATGTAGGAGGTCAAAAGGTCATCCATCTTGTAGCCCTGTGAGTCGAGAGCCACATTATACTGTTAACATAACTTGACATTACATGACACATAACATTACATGTTATTTAAGTGGCTTCATTTTTTTCAGTTTTGTAGTATCTTCCATCTGTTATCCTTTTATTCAGCTGGGTCAACACTGTTATTATTCAACTTTACCAAGTTTTTTGGGTACAACATCTATGTCCCTCATGGGATATGAACTCAGAGCCACTTAACCTCTACATATAGGACAAATATGTGGAGTTCCACTGCTGACTAAGACAGCTGTGGGGTCAGTGTTTGGTCATAGAGCACAGGAAACTCCACACTCTCACTCTTGATGTTGTAACAACTCTTGTAGTTGCATCCATGCTGTGCTTGGTTGAGTAATGGCACCAGAGTATTGTAATGAGGTGTCTCTCTTACCAGGGACGTCTCACACAGCAGCTTGCTCCCCCGTACCAGGTTGCCAATGGTCAGGTGGAAGTAGGTGTTGCCACTGCTCCAGTTGGAGATCTTTGTGAAGGCATGCGTTGTTAGGATGTCCTGCAGAGAGTCATAGTGTGAGCACACTATCTCTGGCACACTCACAGATTTACAAAAGCATGGACACACACACACGCACACACACACACACACACACACACACACAGAGTCTCACTCACCTTGGTCACTGGGTCTATCAGACTGAATCCATGCTTGTTTATTGCTATTAGCAGGATCTCAGGGAAATTTGGCTCAGTTGTTTGCTGTTGGAGATGTTGGTTGAAAGCAAAGAGAATTTTTAAATGAAATTGTCTGTAAAGATGTGGACCCGCTTTACCATACTTAATGGCCTGGGTGTATAATATCTGTGAAAATCACAATTCCAGCCAGGATGTATGCAACAAAACTAGGTCAGAAGTCCATTGGTGCAAAATAATTTAAAGCCTTTTCCAGTTAGCAATATATGCAGATTAGCAATATATACAGATTAACTGATGTATAACACACAACACATTCAAACATGTATAAAACATTCAGTACCTTTATTTCAAAGAAGGCAGACCCAAATGTTGGCCACTTGAAAATGATCTTTAAGAACATGAGCTTGGCCTCCTCTCTGGACTTCCCTGATTGTTTGTTGAACCATCCCACAATTGCCTGGAATGACCACACATGAACACAAATCAGGCCACTGAGGACAGACTGCATACAGGCACAAGCATTTGGACTCCAGTCTTAAATTCAGACCCGCTTGCTGACATGCATTAGGTTGGAGTAGGAGCTGCACAGATCAACAAATCTTTATGTCATGTGGATGTAATCAATCTAAACATCAGTGTCCAGTTTCCGCTTAAACAGAGAAAATGGATTGGGTGCCAGAGAATAAGCAGGCCTTTCTTCAGTTGCTGCAAATGGCCATGCTTTCCCATTTGTAATAAAAAGAACATTTCCACCAACTACAGTGACAGATTTACATGAACACAATTAGGAGTTCTCTATGGAATAGAGAAAAAAAACTGTTGTGATAAATATAGTGTTCTGCATCACTTCCATCCTCACAGAATAGGTTTTCGCATGATGCCAGTTGAACAGTTTCTCACTAACCCGCTTCCAGTCATCAGGAGAGAGCTGGCGAATGAAATCCTGGGGCACAAGGTCCTTCAGCATCTTGGGAATGTTGGCAAACTGGGACTTGTCCTCATTAAACCTGACACGGTAGATGAGGGCTGCAAGCTGGCAGACCTCCTCACGAGAGCACTTATGGTAGCCACGCAGATACTTTGGGAGCTCCTGGGGAGATGACAAGCAGGATGTGTTATACATGCAGCAAACACACATGCACACACACCTCCGCATATGCTTACACATACTGTACATGCACAACTAACATGGCCACGGATGTGCATTGTTCACCTGGTAGTAATGGAAGATGGAGTCAGCCATGGGGTCTTTCCCCGGGACAGTGTTGGTCCAGAGTTTCTTCATGAAGAACACCTGATACGTCAGTGAAGGCACTATACCTATACACGAAATTAAGGGGGCATTAATGAGCCATGACAGTGCAGGAAAGGGACTCTTTTTTGTAGTGATGAGTAATACTGTAACTGTTTACAGCAACTACACACATACAACATATCTGTCCTTCTGAAACAGGGGGCTTCTGATAGACCAATTATTCAGACAAGATAAATGACTTGTATGAGCTGGAGGACTCAGTGGTTTCAGATTCTTGTGCAACTTTGGATCTTAATACTGCTGTTTCAACACACTCAGACAGAATGTAACAAATATTACACAGATCCATAATATCCAAATGCATCCACCATGCATTTAATTTAATTTAATTTAATTTAATTTAATTTAATTTAACAATTCATTTCTAATTCAACTAATCTAAAGCAATGAATCCTGCAAAAATCTAATAGAGACACAAATAAGAAGTGAATGACTGGCAGACTTTACCATCCTTTGCTGGCCTTGCTTTTCTGATCCAGTCAGTGAGGTGTCTGACAAAGTCAAAGAAGAAATCTCCCTCTGGCACACTGATCACCTGAAACACAGTGTCAGGACACAGACAGGACAAAGACTCAACATTGCAGGGTGGGAATTTAACACAGGTTTATTATGAGGCGCTAATCACACCTTATAGCTAAAATGTAATTGACAGAGAGATTGATTAACTTCATAATGCTGAAGAGAGTAGAGTTGTAGACATGAGGAGGAGTTTAGCTTTATAATGCTTAATAAGAGGCATTTATTACACCTGGGCTTGACTGACACACACACTGTGAGCCTTACCTTGTCTGATATCTTCACAAACAGGCTGAATCCTTCTGAGGATTGGAGGTGCAGCCTGTTCGAGATGTTGGCACAGAAGTCCTTGGCTTTTGTACTTGACTCCACTTCAAAAACCTAAATTACAGAATATTTTCATTTTTAGTATTACTCATATCTTCTTTACTTTTTGTGAACTCAGACAGCAGCCTGGATGTTTTATTTCATTCATACGTATACCACATTGTGCCACTTGTTGAAGTCCCTATTAGGGTCAGATCTCACAGACACGCTCTCGCTAAAATCCCCAATGAGAGGGCGGAGACTAACATATTGCTGGTCATGTGACATCCTCACCTCATCTGAGTCATCGGGGAAGAACACTTTGTGGAAGATCTGGGTGGTCTTGTGCTGGATGGCCTCTACTTCCACCAGGTGCGGGGGATACTTTCTGGACCCATTTCTGGTTTCCAATGGAAAAGACCAGCAATCCCAACAGGTAGCAAAACATAAGGAGTTAAAAAGAAAATAAATCAGTGTGAGACAAATTTATGGATGTTATTGACATTGATAGTTCTCGCTGATATGCAAAAACAAACATATATGTGCATGAATACACACAGTATATACACGCATATAGTATTGTCTGTGTGTGTCTGTGAGTGTGTGCCTATCTACCCGTATGTGTATGTGTCTGTTCTTGTGTGTGCACTGTACAATGTGCGTTAAAGTGTACGTCTGTGTATGTATGTGTGTGTGTGTGCGTGCGTGCATATGTGTGTGCGCGTATGTGTGGTAGTGTGTTACCGCAGGGCCTTCTGTAGACGCTGCATACAGTCAGGGGCCAGGGGGTGGAGCTTCCTGGACTGCAGAAACCTCTGGACGTGGGGCAGCAGTACGCTGCTGGGGGGGAAGAGACCTGTGCACAGCCACAGCAACTCCCAGCCCTTCTCCTCACTGTACCTACAGCAGCATCGCACAGACACCCCGCTGTGGTCAGCGCACACATGCACCTCACAGAAACACCAACGCTTTCAGCTCACACAGACACACCATGCATGTGAAAAGCATTCTGGTCATCATACAAAGACAATAGCAATTAACCCTGCTATAGTTTTCATTCCACTTATAAACTGTTATATCTCCTTCTCCAATGTGGATAATTGTCAACACTTTTAACACCCCAGGGTAATGTTAGTGAAATGAGAAACCTGTGAGAACAGTGCTGAATTTTAATGACCTCAACAACATATAATTTTCCGATTTTCCATTTTTTCCTGATTGGTTTCAGCTGTGTCTGTTTTTTTTATTCTTTCCAGGAAGTCATGCTATCTTTGTCACAATTTGAATCAAAAAGTGCTATAACAAATAAATTTGATTTGATGTAACTTACTTGACATGATTTTCGGTGAGCTGCTTGAGGATCTGGCAGAAGATCTCATCTTTCAGTGGCTCTGACTTCAAGGCACCCTCGAATATCTGGTCAGTGAGCTCATTCACAGAACGTGTTCGTTTGGAAGGGTAATCGCCCATGTACTTCAAAATGGGTGCAGCAGTAACCATCAAGGAATAACTAACAGGAGCAGTGACCATATATGCTGTATATGACTCACATCACTCTGACATGAAATCTAAACTAAACCTTACCTAATACCTAACAAATATCAAATATTGCATCTTAACATTCATTGTATACCCTCTTGAAAAAATAGCTGGTACACAGAAGAACTTGACATGGGTGAGCCACTAGGTGGCACTATGCTCTGCTAAATAATACTTTTGGTGAGCGCATAGGAGAGTAGGGAGTGAGAGAGTAGGTAGCTCATCATATCTCCTGGTTCAGTACAACAGGTCTTATGACTGGTACCCAGGCCTTTCTGAGTACTAGAAATCACAGTGAGGTTTTATACCAGGGCCTCATGCTGTAGGTGCCAATTATTCAGTGGAAATAGTGCTTTTTAGTCATTTACACATCTTTAAATGGAAGCTGTACAAATGTAAATAATTAAGCCTTCCCTGGCAAAGGCCAGCTGGTAAACAAATATTACACAGGGTAAAGAGCAGTGAGACTATGATGAACACATGTCTGAAGGACAGTGAAACTATGAGGAGCAGAAGTTTAAAAAAGAGACTACGACAAGCAACAGCGTAAAAGACAGGAAAACTATCATAAAAAAGCAGTGACAAAAAGATATCGATGAAGGCCATACAGGCCTCCTGGGAGAGCACCTCATGGTTGAGGATCTTCTTGAGCAGTGGCTGCTTGATGGGTTCCCTAGTACAGCTCCATAGCCGGTCCTTTCCCCAGCTTATCACCCGACTCAGAGTACTTTTGGGAGGGGGCCTAATGGAGGGAGACACTGTGTGTCAGTAGGGAGTGTGATTAAGGGAGGAGGGAGTGTGATTGTGAGGGCGAGAGGAGTGTGAGAAGTGTGTGGGAGAAGAACACTGTGAACTCAGTGTGTTTGGAGCATGGGACAATCTAAGCATATGTATGTGGGATGGGGTGTTGCTGGAAGAATAAGGGTTGATTTTCAGGAGTTATAACAATGCATTGTAAAAAGAGGTGCTCTGGACGAGGAGCTCTGGGTACCTGAAATAGTCATAGGAGTATTCCTCCAGGGTGTACGGCTTCACCTTATCCTCAGTCTCCACCAACACCAGCTGGGACAGGCCTGCTGATTCCCTATACTGACCTGGTGTAATGGTGACCAAAGCCTGCACCACAAAGACAGACAGTGTGATATTTACAACTGTGCTGACCCACAGCCGAAGTGAGGGAGCCATCGAGAAATGGATGGCAGACAGTGACAGACATAAAGACAGATAGACAGACAGATTGATGTGTAAGAGGTCACTGACCACGATGTCGTATCGGGGTCTGGTGACACAGGGCAGAACGTAGACACAGTTAGCTGGGAAGTCACCCCTCTGCTTGGTCCTGTCATTGATACCGTGAGCCCATCCACAACTCATCACCCGCTCCCCAGTGAAGTCCTGGTCCAGCAGGATGAGGTCACCTCTGGTGAAGCTGAGGAAAGTGGAGACCTCCACAGCTGAAACAAACAGCATCCCGGGACAAGCTCAGTATTTTCAACGATCAGTGTTTTTGAGGAAAGACTTCAAGATGGCACACATCTGGGGATAATCAGGTCTAAAAGGGCTTTAAGAACAGAGTACTCAGGGTATGTGAATCTTGACATGCAGTGCAGATGTGAAATAGATATGATTTGTACTTTCTCAACTGGCCATGTACTTACGAGGATTGGGGCTGTCCATCAGAGTGACAGCAAACTTTGACCTCCTTCTCAGGCCATCCAGGAAAGTGACGACCAGGTCCCGTATGTCCTCCGCGTTGTTGGAGGTGAAGGTGTACTGGTCCCCTTTGATGGTGGCCAGCGTGAAACTCTGTCCCTGCAGCTTCCCCCCTCTGTCACAAAAACAGCAGCAGAACTCTGAGAAAGTCATAATAATGATAATAATGGTAGTTTTTATTAAGGTAATATAATAGTAATAGTAGATAATATTAAGTGATAATATTTAGAGAATATTATCTGCTTGGTAATATTCCCAAGGTGATCTTGAAAGACTTAAACCATAATTCTCTGAGGTTTTGCATGTATTATATATTATCTGATGAGAGTTTGAAAGCTTGGAATAGAACAAAAGATTCAAACAATTGCAATATTATTTAACAACTAGAAAGGTATTGAAACAAACTGTTTTATAGTTTTATTAAGCATGGATTTAGACTTAGCTTTTCTCCTTTCAACATTTTTTATTTTAATTCAAGCCTCCTTTGTTTGCTGTAGTGAAATTATTGTGATCCCTGGTGACACAATTGTAAGGGCTAGTGACATTCTGCACACTAGTGAATCATTCTGATTGGTTATTGGAGAGATAATTCTTAACAGTAGACAGTAACACCACTGTAAATGGTAACAAGACCAATAAGAACAGAGAAAGATAGCGGTGGGATGTGCCGCACCTGCTGCTGGACACTGCCAAGATCTCTGGGAAGGAGAGCTCTAGCAGGACCTGCTCTTGTTCATCCACAAAATAAACGCCAGTCCAGTTTACAGCCACAATGACATCATTCTTTGGCAAGCTGGGACCTGGAGTAGGGGATACATTATAAACAATACTGTGGTGAACACTGCCAGGAGATGGTAACCTGTTAACAAAGCAAGTAAGCTCCTACATACTGCACTCTCAAAGCCTGTCATGGTTGCTTTTAATGGACAGTAAAAAGACAGTGCAAGTATGGACTTTTTTAATAATTTATATTACTTTATGGTAATTACTAGTGCATAAATGTACGTACCAGAAAACTTAAAGGCCTCATAAAATCGTGAAAAAAGTAAAGGCCACTTGAACCGAGCAAAATCCACCACTCCCTCTTTGACTCTCTGCGGGTCTATCCTCTTCTGTGTGTACATTCCCTGTGGCAGTGAAGGGGTTAAAAGCACTAGCTGTAAGGACACACTGGCAACCTCTGATAATAATTAAGGTAATATGCATAAACTATAATATGCACATGATTAAAGATGCAATGGATAATGAAAAAACAGTTCACTTAACATTAAAATTCATAAAATTAAAATTCATAACCGCATAATGCTCTTCAATTACTTTCAGAATTGCACCTGCGAGAAAAAAAGATCAGACAAACTCCTTACATGTCCTTGAAAGATGGAAAAAAATGACAAATCTTCCCTGTGACCGACACTAAATCAGGAAGCACTCGATTAAGAGCAATCATCATCACAGTGATTAGGCCGGGTCTAATTTTAGAAAACAGTACTAATGGCAGGCCTTATCTCTGGGACAAGGAGAACACACACACACACGCGCACACACACACACACACACACACACACACACACACACACACGCACACACACGCACACACACACACACACACGCGCATGCACACATGTATGTGCAGGATGACAAGGGCAAATCCTCCTTTGTTGGTGTCAGTTACTTGCCAATCTAAAACCATTTCATTAATGATACTGGAGAGCAATTATGGAAGTTGCCCTTGGACAAGCTTTGATTGGATGATACTCCTCTGTGCACTATCATGATAAATACGTACCTTCTGGGACAGAGGCCTCTAAGAAAAGGAAAGCAGGACACTGTGAGTAGAGTGTGTTCCCCTCTGACCCTCATAATGGTCTCTCTGGTACCTTATGGGGTGGCTTTAATTGGTGCCTAGGCATGGCAACAATGTGTTTTTGTGCTTGGCCTTGCACCTGGTGTGATTAGCGGATACCTTTTTGTGACCGGTCATGATGAGCTGTGCCCACTTCTCCGTATTCTTGGAGGAGCTGATCTCACGGTCAGGGATGTAGGAGGAGACAAGGCTAAGCAGACGCTCCTGCTGGACATTCGCCCCGTAATCCACATAATACTGCTGTGAGGCCAGTGCCACAAGGTCCTCTTCCTGAGAAACAACACAAAGAAACATGGAGAACACATGATGGTGTTTTAAAAAAATGTTCACATTCACGTTGTCAGCGCACAGAGAGACAGAAAGCACATCGTATTCACAAAATTACATTACATAGTCATTTAGCAGACGCTCTTATCCAGAGCAACTTACTATAAATGTTACTATAAATATAGACACAAAAAGAATACACAACAAAATGTACACAATGTTACTATCACCACAGAGAGACTGCCTAACCAGCTAAGGATTTGTATCTATATGACAATCATTTCACAACATTCCTGCAACTTTAATCTCAAAAAGGTGATGCATACTGTTCTTGTAATATAAACCTTTACATCAACCCTGGATTTGTAAGCTATAACAAAAGCTATAGCATCCTGTAATGTCAACCCATAAAACTGATTTTACTCATCGACACACGTACCGTGCAGCTTCTAACACAAAGGATCAACTTTGCTGTAGCAACATTCTAGTTTTATTCTGACATTATGACTTACATTCTCATAATGTTGCTGTCACTTACTGCTAATTTATGGAATGATCAACATGCTGATGTCAGTAAAACTACAGGACTACAAAACCGGTGTTGCAAGGTCAAGGTTGGTATCGCCACTTCATTCCCTCCGGCCTCAAGGTGTCAGCTCACCTGATCACAACGATACTCCCCAAACTTGACCCCACGGATGATCTGCTGGTAGATGAGGTTGGTGGCCACGCTGTCCTCGGCAGGGTTGTGCCAGGGGGTGAAGATCTCCTTGCGGAAGAACAGCCTCCAGGGGGCGTTGCGCTCCTGTGCGCCCTGCTCCTTGGCGTACTGCTCACACTGAGACACGGCGTCCATCACGTGGTCGTTTCCACTCCCCAGAGAGGAGACCTGCGCAGGGCAGAGAAGTGAGGGCTAATCCAGGTGGAATGTGCTAAATCTTGAAGGCTGCCTGATGGGAGTGTGGTGCAATGCAGTACAGGAGTTAGACCACTTGAGTCTGATCATTGAGGTGGTCATTGAGGAAAATAACATTATTAGTAGCGTGCTCCTGAGTGAGGCACTCAGCCTGTGCTGCTAAAGTAAACAGCTAACAGTAAATGCTGACAGATTGATGTTATAGCCCATATTGGGAGTCATTGAAACTGAAAAGCTATCCTTCCTGACTGAAAGCGCTAACTTTCCCATTACATAAATACTGAGGGAATTAAAACCCTCAACAGCAATGAGAGGAAGAGTAAGTGCTTGTCAGATAATGAGTTTGGCAGTGTGCTTGTAAGTTGAGAGGTTAATAAGCATGAGTTTGTGTAAATGCATATCCATGTGTGAATTAGTAACTGAATTCTTTATGAGTGCACGCCGTTGAATGTAAGTGTGAGTACCTTGTCAAAGAGGGCGATGTAGAGGGAGAAGCCGAATCGGTCCCTCAAGCTGATCTTGTCAGCGAGAGCATTGCACAGCTCTCTGGCTGTGGTGGCCGAGTCTGTCAGCAGGGTCTTAGTCGTGCCATCCATGAATGTCACCGGGAGCATGATGGGCTTTTTGGATTTTGTGGCCTGGGGAAGCAGAATACACATTAGGTTTACAATCTAGATTTGCCATTGTCCTGTCACCATACCAGCCTTTTTCTCTCAGAGTTCAAATGTCAGTGCCTGCACTGATAGAATTCACTGATGGAAGTGAACCAGGGTGACATGATGTGACAATTGGGTAAGATAAAGAGAATAGATTCTTTTCCAGAAATTGGTCTGGAAGGTGGGTGGGAGGAGGGCAGTACCTGAAGCTCCAACCAGGAGGGCGGCTGTGTCCTTGTCCCATTCATGAAGGTCCTTCTCAACCTCTCCTCACAGAAGGGGGCGTAACCAGGAGGGCCTCCATTGATGAAATTCCGCAAATGCTGTAGGTCATGAGAGAAAGATCTCATTGGTTGAAACTGCCTGATGAGGCATTATTCAAACAAAGGTAGAGTCTGTGTGTAAGTATGAAATCTCTCCGTTCTGTGCCTTTCCTACCACCTGACATTTATCAATAAGTCTTCATCACGTGTAGAATTTTAACAATTTCAGTGGATACTTATAATAACTCTTGGTTTAACTTATATGATGAATAAAGCTGATGAATAAACAGATTCTGGTCTTACTTTGACAAACTTCTCAGACGGGGCGAAGCAGCCTACACAGAGTGAGATGAGTATCCACCCACGTGCGTGGCTGGTCCTGGATGGATTCTGGGTCAGTTGCTTACAGATCTGACAGTAGATCTCATCTCTGTGTGGAAAGGGTGAGGAAAACCAGCAATCACATGTACATAATGGTACCACAGACATTTAAGTCTTCTCAGGTTTTTCTGTTATTGGGGCATCGATGGATATGACAAGCTCACAGCACCAAGACTATCAGAGAGGACATAGTGGTCATCTGGGTAAATGGGATGTTGCTGAGGGTTGTCCGAGGGGGCAACCACTAAATTCCCTACAAGAATATATTACTACATTTGCACAGAGGATCTTATCTAGTGCTGATGCCACTTCTGTAAGGATATCTATGGTAGATAGAGAATAAGAGTGAGAGCAGATGATGCATACATATCACACAGTGTTTGGAGCAGTGTAACAACCTCTTCACACAGAAATGACTGACTGCTTTTGCTTTGTTTCTGGGATATCTATGGTAGGTATGAAGCCATAAATTTGTAACCTACCTGAGGGTGGGGCGCAGGATGCCGTTACCAATGATGAAGTGCAGCTTCTCCAGGTTGGAGGTGGGCCGCTCCTCCAGCATGCTGCTCACCTGAAGGGAGTACTCCCCTTCGCTCAGGCGCCTGGCCACCTGGGGTGACCAACAGGAAATGCACCATTCTCTCACTGCACTCACTTCCAAACTATTCACTGTAAACCTCTATATACCTCTCATGTCAGTATCTATTGTGACAAAAGTCTTTCTTTCAGCTGATATAACAATGCTGCCTACCCTTGTTATGAAAATGTCAAAACTGCAATTTTAAATGGTTTCAAATTTTGGTGAAAAAAAATATTTTTTAAAATCACACCCTGAGACAGTTTTTATTAGAAATACCTTGGTTGTTACAAGACTGACTAACAAATATTTATACTGACCTCCTCTGTAATTTTAGACTTCTTCTTGAGGGTGAGGGACACCAGCTTGTGACGCACGCTGTTCCTCTTCTGACGTTCATTGGGAGCACTCTGTATGGGACACAGCATGCGCTAGCATGGTTATAAACCATGTTTAATACTGTGCCAGACTTGAGCCAACAATCAAAATCCATGCTTCCTATAGAAACCCATTACCCTTAATTGGATGGGAGATGCAATTTTTAAAGGAAAATACCCCATTTGGGTATGTAGTTCATTTAAGTTCATTACATGTACTTCATTTATTTAAGTAAATGTGTCTTCTGTTTTGTGAATTCTTTAGAGTGGGCATATATGAATTTCTATTACCATTTTGCAATTCTTAGGTCCCCAGATGTCTAGAGTGTTAAAAGCACTTCTGTCATTATGCTCAAGCTAATGTTTTGGGCAGTGGTCTTTATGCAGGAGTTAATGCAGGGGAGCGCCCAGCCCTCAGCCCACCACATCCCAATATGGCTCTTTCATCTCCATTCTCCATTCAGATCTTGAGCCCCCCTAACCTCCCCACCTTTCCATTAGAGAGGACACTGGGCTGAACTCCACCCTCTCTTCAGTTTTACCCTCCTCCCTCACCTCCTCTCCCTCCAGCTGCATTGCCTGCAGATCCCTTTTGTAGGTTCTCTTGCTCAAAGTTTCGTAAATCTTGGTCATAACTGGGATCTTCTCACTGCCATCGCTGATGACCACATGATACTTGGGCTCTGGGAGATCTCCCATGAACCTCAACACCGTGATCCACACCGCCATGGCAGCCTGCAGAGAGAAAGAAAGATGAAGCATGTGGATCATTCTAGGTTGTGTTTCTAGGCGAAAGTGGGCACATAGCTGGGAAATTACTGTTGCTTTTCTTTTTCTGTACTGAAGTGAATAAAGTACGAAGGATGTACCGTAGAAAAAAGGCTCTGTATGGTAATTTACTGTAAAGGTCTATGTCAAAAAGCTCTAAGCTATGTGGACCATTCCGATTTAGAGGGTCAGAAAAGGCCAGTCTCTGTACTCAGACTCAGCTCTGGATCTCATCTGCTTGTCATTAAAGCTTTGCTTTTTCCTTAACTGTGTATGTAAATAATTTGTGTTCAGTGGGTGGATGTAATGACTTTTTGAATGTGGGCCCAGCTGGGACAGGGTGGTTATGTGTGGTTTGGTGTATGTGTAGGAGGTAGGTGGGGTCACTGGGGAACCCACCAGCTGGTCTCCCTCATCCTCGTGAAAGAGCAGTGGCTGCTTGAGCGGACGGCGAAGATAGGTGTGCGTGGCGGTGCCTTGGAAGTATGTGGCAGCAAACTTGGCAAACTTGTACTCTGATAGGTCCTCCTCCTCATCCTCAGGAAGAGGAAGGGCATCATCTATGTCCTCCTCGTCCAATGCCATCTGGGCTTGCTCCAAGTCCTGATGTACAGAGATACAAAAGCATAAAAACAGGTCCTCTTCCTCATCCTCAGGAAGAGGAAGAGCATCATCTATGTCCTCCTCGTCCAATGCCATCTGGGCTTGCTCCAAGTCCTGATGTACAGAGATACAAAAGCATAAAAACAGGTCCTCCTCCTCATCCTCAAGAAGAGGAAGGGCATCATCTATGTCCTCCTCGTCCAATGCCATCTGGGCTTGCTCCAAGTCCTGATGTACAGAGATACAAAAGCATAAAACCATAACACATACCACTCTCAGAGTTTAGCTCTGTTGGCAGTACAAGGTAACACAAATAACATCCATGTAAGTGTATTATATACTGCTTTGGTTTCTGCTGCACATACATCAGTGAGTAATTATCTAGAACCATCCATAAGACATATGAAAGCCCATTCAAAAGAATAGCTCCAAGATGACCCTTATATGGGCAACTGTATCAGGCTGTTACCTCAAAGCCCTGGGGCGCTTGGCCCTCCTGGCCAGGGAAAGAGTTGCTGCTTCCCAGAAAGCCAAACATCTTGTCCACCATGTCGGAGTCATTGACTGGCTCCTGCTTGGCCTTCTCCATCTGCTCGACCATTTCCTTCTTCCTCCGCGACTCCTCCTGCTCCTGCCTCTCGCGCTCGGCTTCCTCGCGAGCCAGCTCTGCCAGGCGCTCCTGGTGCTTCCTCTCTGCCTCCTCCTTAGCTCTTCTGGCTGTCATCTGTTGCAGGAGCTTCTCCTCCTCTGCCAAGCGGAGCCTTTCTGCTTCAAGGCGGCGTTCATACTACAGAGGGAGAGGGGCAACACTGCCAACTGAATTCTCCTATACCAGTAGTCAGAACACTCTCTTTCAGATTTGTACTGGGAAATCCGGTAAGACCCTTCACCCAACAAATACCATTTATCATTTAAGTACCAAATTTGAATCAGAAACTTGTATCCTTGTTCAAAAAAGTTGAAATAAGTAATTCATGATCAGTATGGACTATGACTACGTTATACATGCATGATACAAATTATATGGACATTTCCTTCAAAACCTGTGGCAAGATATCGTGTTAATAATTTTTGTACACTGACGTCACAATACAGGTCTTTAAACTCAAAAGCCCAGTATGGACATGATGTGAGAGTGGTGGGACAGGGGGTACCTCGATCTTTAGTCGCTTGCACAGCCTCCGTGCGATCATGCCACGGGCATGGGCCTGGAGGGTGATGATGGCCCACCGCCGCCGGTTAAACGTCTGCCTCAGCAGGAAACCCCGGCAATGGGCCTGGATGTGCATGACACACCAGCGGAGCCTCCGGTAGACCCTGCACACCTTGTAGGATCTGAAGAGGGCCTGGAGCCGCAAGAAGCCGATCTGCATCTGGAGACACATAAACACACACACACACACACACACACACACACACACACACAATGGAAATATGGTCATCAGAATCATCTGAAAGCTGGAACAATTAGTCCAGAGCAGAAGTCAAGGTGTCAAGGTACAACAGCATCACAATATGGTACAGACAAAAGTATTGTGAAATTACTGATTGTATATTTGGGGGGGGGGGGGGGGGGCATGAATTTTAGACTGAAGTCTTGATTTGGGCAGACACAACCATTCATTACATGACATGCTATTTCTCTGGTTTTAGGCATTGCAGCATAAACACAATCATACTCTTTCAGATCAGTCAGCCTGGTCAACAGTGGAAAAGGGACATGAGAAACATCTGGGAAGAGCAGACAGTAGTTTTAGGGAATAATCTGTGATCAGGGAAATTATATCAACACAGACAATATTCTGTAATCAGGGAGACACTACAACTCACTGCACTGTAGTTCTTGCGACAGTGATACCCTCTCCAGATTTTCTGGATCAAAATCACTGCACCCCTGATCTTCAGAAACTTAGTTCTGTGTGGGGAAAAAAAAGAGAGAAGTTGTGAAAGTAGGCTTATTCTTAGGTTTTTAGTGTGAATCAGAGGTTGTCTTTGGGGACATGGTTTGTTTCAGGAGTGTGATTGCTGTATTAATATAAGAAATTAACCGCATACTTGCAATACTTACATATTACTACTTATTATCAGTATAATTGCTTTTTCTATGGTGGTAAACAGCAGCTGGCATTGTTACATCTTTGTAGATAAATACATATAAACCACAAAATCATCCACTGTAATTGCAAGAAGTTATAAATAAGCACTACTGCACTTGTATGTTGGGAAAGGTATGCATTTGTGGTCTCAGCCTTGTGTGCCTAACACTGTGTTTTGTTGGATGCCCTCTGTGCTTGACTTATGCAGTCATCCTGGTTAAGAGTGTCCAGCTCTCACCTGTCTTTGTAGCGACGCACTGCCTTCTGGATGAAGATGACCTTGTTAGTGATGGCCTTGTCCCGCTCAATTTCCAGAAGCATGTCGTGATGGTCCTGGAAGGATTGCGAAACCAAATTTAAAAGAAAAAGGTTCTCGTTTTACTTGGCTAATTACTTTGTGCTGTATTCTGCAATATAGAATCCACATACAGCCTTGACCTCAAGGCTTAGTATGGCCACTTCCTGTTTCTCTGCCCTTGTGTTGTTGGGCCTTCCTGTTCCAGCTGCTTGCTCTCTTGATAAAAGCTCCTGGCCAGGAGCAATCGTTGGAAGAGATCTTCCCATTGTGTGTTCCTCTTTGTTGATGTCGATGTTACAGTTAATGGTGTGTAAAATAACATCAGACCATATTGCAATATAATGTATTAACTGTACAAAACCCGTGGGTTGGGGGTCCATTTGTCTTTTGAATTGAAAATGAAATTATTATATAATACAGCATTGTCAGTGAATCTGTAATATGATAATAGCAAGGGGAGGTCACCTTGAGAAAGATTTTAGTCTTCCCTATCTGCCAGTCATCATTCCTCCCCAGAACAACCTCTGCAATGCGCCGACACGTCCTCTGCAAGTTGTCCTTTGAAAGATCAAAAGATTGTATTTTTTTAACCTGTCAGTCATCTACACCAGGAGCGGGCCAGGGAACCTAGATTTGACTGAAGAATTAAACTGCAAATATATAAACACATTGAATATTGTTTTTACAGTTTTCACCACAAGGAGTTATATGTTTTAACTGTTAGCAGGAACACTGCACAATATTATAGTGATTATTTGGGATTTTCTCTATACTGAAGTAGAGAAACAAATACATGAAGCAGCAGTATTTTGTGGGAGTGTGGATTCCCACCAAAGACTTTGTGCAATGGATATGTCAGGCACTTTTTCTCACCTGTTTGTGGGCAGGTTTGACACCAGGCAAAAGGACACGGTAGCGGTCCACAAACTCCATGAAGGTGTGGCGTATGGGATATCCAGCCCGGCGGATCCGAATTGTCTCCATCATGCCAGAGTACCGCAGCTGCCGAATGCACAGTTCTCTGTCAAACAGCTGCAGGGAGGAAGATGAAATACAGCTGTATAAGTAAGTCACTACAACATGATAGCAACATTAGAATGACAGCATAGCTCAGCTTAGGATGAAGGCGTGCCCGTGTGGCACACGTTCCACCATCAGAGAGCAAACGTCTTTTTCTATTGGATGTGTGCTACGGACACATTGACGACCCGCCCCCGTGCAGGTCATTGGTTGGGTCAACGTGGCGGCAGGCTGCTGATGGAGGACTCACCATGGGCTTCTTGAACTCGTTGGGTTTGATGCAGCGCACGAAGAAGGGCTGGCACATGCTGAGAGTCCTCATCAGCAGATCCAGGGAGCGCTTGAACTGGCTGCTGAGCGTCGGCGAGCGCTTCCTCGTCTCCACGCCCTGCAAACGCACAACCGACAGCCTCAGGAGAGCGGGAAACCGGAGCGGGGAGAGGCTGCACCTCTTGCTCCGATGCCTCACTCCCTTTCTGCTCTTTCTCTTCCCTCGGGCTCTCTCCCTTTTTCTGTGCTTTCCATCTTACCCTCTTAGTCAGCATTTTCCCTCACTCCCTTCCAGCTGTTTCCTGTTTCCTAATTTATAATGGAAACCGATGCTAAGATTTTATTTTTTTTAAAATGGTATAATACAAAGTACATACAGTGTTACTGATTTTTTTCTCCACCACAAATGTCAGCTGGAGAAAACATTACAGCAGACTTTCCAAAGCCAGAAATGGTCCCCAGGGGGAAGAAGAGACCACAGAAGATTCATTTAAATTTCTGTGGCTTTGATGAGTAATATTTGCTGAGAAATTAATACCGTTTCAATTACTGTTACTGTTTCTAAAAAACCAAGGGAGAAGAAGATGAAATCCCTCCACATTTCTAAACTGAAGGATTGTAAATCATATATAGAGAGAACATCAGGGCAGTTGTGAACACTTTTGCTCTTCTGAAGTTGAGACTAATTGTTTATCACAGCATAACCTGAATCAGCACCAGGGGGTCATGGGTTTGAATATTTGTTGGAGATCAGCCATTCATAAATAGAAAAAATGAATTGAAATAATGACAGGGGGAGAAAGCAAGTTGGATATGACAGTGCACATAAATTTTACCCTAAGTTCTTATCCTGGAGCAGTAACCACCTTTCACACAAAATGGTTACTGTTGGGAGACTTGGGATGGATATTCTCATCTTGAATCAATTGGGGTTTGGAAGCAGTTGGAATAAGGTTATATGTGGAGGAGTTATGCTAATTCTATGCTAAGTTCTAATGGTCACGAGGCATGGGGAAGGTGCATAGTAAAGGACCAGTGGGACATTGAGAAGGAGCCTTGGAATGGGGATGTGATGGGATAAGGACTTGGGAGAGAGTAATGATTTTTACCTTCAGAAAAGGAGGGGCAGGATGTTGATAGCCACAGAGAAACTGAGGTCAGATTTTAGGCAGAGAAACAGGAGAGAGACAATATCAGCCAAGCCATTATTATGAAGGGGAAATCAAATGGAGAAACAAATCAAACACGGCAAGCTCTGTTTTAGCCTTGCCAGGTAGAACAGTCCAGTCCAGGTGAGGTTTGGTTGATCGGGGAACCCCATCTTTACCTATGGACTTTCTGACAAAATCCTTTTGTTATTGGAACATTACCATGGCAACGTCCGCCTGGAAAATTTGCTTGATGAACTTGTTCTTGGATGAGTGAACCAGCTGGATGATGTCACCATGAAGGCTGTCTCTGTTTTTCTCCAGAAAGCCTAAAAACAGTTATCCAATTAATTAGATTCATCTACAGAAAAAATAAAACATTCTTGATGGTATCAACTATAACTATTTGGAGATAAATAAAAACAAAATACATTTTTGTATTCTCAGAATCAATCAATATTCTCTCCTCCATTAAGATATTTTTGACACTTGTCGTTTGAATGCAATTGGAAACAAAAAGCCTGGACCTGTCAATGTGTAAGAGGTACATATTCTTCTCAGCATACAACTTATATTTTATCCTACAGTTTTCAAAGGGAGAAAATCATTATGCTGTACCGCTAGTCTCATAGTGAACAATCCCAGCGAAGTGCTGGATCCCAAATTGAGTTTCATAGGTGTTCTTGGGATGGATGTAGTGAATGTTAAGTTTGTGCTGGGAGTTCAGTTTATACAGCATGGTGGCGTCTGTCCCCTGTGAACATATAGGGATATAATTGTAAATAAAAACCATACAGACATTGATGGCAGTTCTGGCCACTAGGCGGCAGAACATAATTTGGTTAGGGGTGAGGTGAGGAAATTTGAGAGGAAAAATACTGCCTACCATTAAATACACAAGATGCTGAAAATTATGAGTGAGATTTTATAGGGTTGTCAGTGGTATGAGACAAGGCTGTCCACACAAGTACCACACAGACCTGGCTGTGGGACAAACAGGTGGGGAAATGTACATCCAATATGAATTGCAAATCTTATATATCTTAGCAAACAAGCTGGCTTAATGGAACTCTGTAGAGATGTATACTATGTATAGAGTATGTACTCTCCTATCTGATCTAGAGGAGCTGGCTGTCTTTGTCAATGAGGGCTACAGTGGTACTAATGCTTTCTACCCTCTATTTTCCACTATTCCCTACGAAAGAGAAGAACTGAACAACCCTTCATGCGGTACCTTGGGGAACTTGCTCTCCTCATCAATGAGGGAGATGATATTCATTGGTTTGATGGCTATCATGTCCAGTGCATCCTGGTTGTCAGTGAACTCAATGTGCTGCCAGTTGATGTTCTCCAGGTTATACTCCTCCTGCTCCAGCTTGAAGACATGGCGTACGAAGAACTGCTGCAAGTTCTCATTTGCGAAGTTGATGCACAGTTGCTCGAAACTGAGGGATACAAGCAAATGACCAACTGGCTTAGTTGCTGAACTGTGTGGTGGAACAAGTCAATAAACAATCTTTCAAGAAGTTGATGGTTTGAGGGCTGAAATCAGCAACCAGTCATCTGATACAGAGTGTTCAGGTCATGCAGATTTTATGACATCAAGAATGCTCTGCACCCTTCAATGGGAGTCTCAGTTGAAGTTAAGCATAAAATGAGTCATCAGTGAAATGGTAAAGCACACAAACAACATCTACTGACTATATTTACAGTATGAGAGGCTAACCTATTGATGGTGAAGTTCTCAAACCCAAAGATGTCAAGCAGGCCGATGGATCTCCTCACTGCTTGGGTATCACCGGAAGGTGGCCTATAGATGGCAGCATTAATCTTGTCCACGATCCATACAAACAATCTTCCATAAATTCCCTGGGAGATGAGAAATCTTCACTTTTTCAGTTGTGTATCTTGGTACAGTGCTTCTCAGTACGCACATGAAAACATTATTACTTCTGTTCACGACCACTTCAGCCACACCGCATGCACACACAAAATTTGCTCTATCTGTTCTAGGCTCTGTTCAACTGATAATCGGTGATTCAATTTCATCCTGACTAAATTTAGGCATAGCTGGCCCTCATAGTGGCGTCGTTATGTCCGATCATTCGGGGCTATAGCCCTGAATATTTTAAGCCTAGCCCTGAATATTTTCGCCCTGACAAAGGAGGTGTTTATAGCAAAACACCAGACTGTGTAACAGAGCAGAACTTGACTTGCAGCGTCCGAAGGTGTGATAATATTTATTTATTATAAAGGTAGATATAACCTCCCCAACCTACTGATGCCGACTCCCTTCCAAAAAAAGACAAGCCCCAGGCAAACTTTACTTAGCCCTGGATCTTTTCAATAGCTAGAAACGTCCCTGGGCCTTCAACATCACATTGTTCCTCAGGTTAAGAATAAGGAGAAGGAAGGGGCTGACCTTTACGAAGGCATCCCGGACATCCAGTGCCTGCTCCACGCTGAGGGGGGTGGTAACACTCTCTCCCCTTGTAATCAGGGTGCGAGTGGTCAGACAGCTTGTCAGCTCTTTAGAGTCCACCTTTACACAACAAAAAACAACAACCATTCTAACTCCTCTGTCACACAATGCAACACAACACAATATCATCACATTTGTTATGACTGACTAAGATTTATACCACAAAATGCAAGTCCAAGAATCCAGAAAAACATACATCTTAAACCAAAGGCTCTAACTATTTTTGATCATGCTGTAAATGCTAATAACTGGTTTTGTTTTCTCTGTGTTTTTTACATGTGTCTGTGTGTGAATTAAGGTGCACTGCCTGACACAAGTACCCTAATGGAATATAGGGACTAATCTCCTTTAATCTTAAAGAGATTACAACAAGCAGGGATGATTACACAGGAAGGTGTAGTCTCAAGTCTGCGACTGGTGTGCTCTCACATCCATTGTATCTGTTGCACTCTACTTGGAATCATGAACAGTTTGCAGGGAAGGTGTGCTCATTTTCCATTATGATGACCTCCCCCCTCTACTTCCTTTTCTTAATACGCATGCAGCACATGCAGTGACAATCCTCTTTCAATGGTACTCATCACAGTTCCGACCTCTCATCCACTTAATAATGGGCATTATCTCTACACAAGTGCTGTCCAGAGCAAAAACACCTTAGAACTATCACATCTAGAGACTATCAGGGAGAATAGCCATTAGCTCTTGCTAGATGACTTGTTACAGGCAAAGAGAATAAGGGCAGAAGAAATCTGCAAAGATTGAAGGTCTTGATGCCATGTTGTGTTTGTTTCTGAAAAATCTACAGTAGCTCACGATGACTTCCGATGCATGATGATTGCCCTCTTTCACCCAACTTTACAAGTCATGTATTATGCATGTTAGCTTGTTACCCCTGCAATGACAACTGCCCAGGCCATGTAGGATTGTGGGGGGAAAACGTGAAATCCTTCAATATGCACGCACATCTATTACGCCTAACACACAACAAGTTCCACAGTGTACCACGTGCTGTGATGGGAGAAAATGTAAGTGAATTGAACTAAAACTGAACTGAAAGCAACTAGCTAACACAGAGCACACACACAAGCAAAAAACTCCCCTTAACCTTGTGACTTTTTGATTGCAGTGTGATGCAGTGTAATATCAACTTCCGTCTTTGTCAGTGTTAGCTAGCTGCCATGCTTTCAGCTAGTTAACTGATTGAAAGATGTGAAAGCTAGCGACCAACATCTCAGGAATCAGATTTGAGGCAAATATTATGTAGGTGATGCCCAGGCATGCAGTCAGTTGGCTTGGCAAGTTGGATAGAAACATAGCATATATAGGCACAGCAATTTCATTTTCCTCACCTCCAGAAGTGTCGCCACAGAGACAAGATCAGTGGATTGCACAACCACACAGGCATCAAGATTGTCGTACGTCCGAGCTGAGGGGTTGAGGAGGGAGAGCAGGCAGGACAGAGTCAGAGGTAGCAATTATGGTAAGGTACAGGCAGGGGTTAGAGTCAGAATCTTTTATAACTTGTCACCTGTCAATTATTATGCTAAATTAATACAAGTGACTCTGAAAGCTGATCAGAGACAGGCAAAGTGTTTCATGCACATCTGGAGAACTGGAGATAATAACCCAGAATCTTGTTCATAGCAGAGCTCACCAGTGAGTCTTTTTTCTTGGAAACTGGTAGCACACAGATGAGCTCATATTTTAGGCAGCACCCCTAGTTCTCTACCTACGGTTTGCTTAGCACTGCCAGCAGTATTAAAAGCAGTTTGGAGAGCCAGTGCTTCTGGTGGAATATCAGCACTGTGTTGCTGAGACATGCCCTGAAAGAAAGCCACTCCCTTGCACCCTCTGCTGGCTGACCTTTGTAGTGCATATTGCCCATGTGCAGGATGGCTGCCAGCAGCTTGGAGATCTCCCAGTTTTCTGTGTCTGTGAACATCAGGACCTTCATGGCAGAGAGGATGTTGGAGTACTCCTTCAGGTCATCACGCCCATCACACACAATGCAGTTTCCCTGGAGACCACAAGCAGAGAGCAAAAAGCAGTTAGTAAAACTGCGTTTTTATCCATGCCACGTCACATAGCATTGAGGCACTTAATTTAACTTCACAGCTTTGTCAAAACATTTTAGGGGCAAGGAATGTAAGTAATTAGCGTGAGGTATGAGAGACACTGTATTTAAATTCTAGTGGGATTTTTATTAATTATGTGTCTGTTTTCATTGCATAAGCAGTAAGTGTTACTCTCTCACCATAGTGAGGTAGGCATAGTCTGTTGCTTGAGTAAGCTCTAGCTCCTCCTTCTGGGCAGGAGTCATCCCTTTCAGCATGCAGTAGAAGATGTGGTAGTTCCTCTCATCGTGGGCCTGGGGAGAACAAAGTTACCAAGTTATTCTGTATTTTATTATTAAGGAAAATGGCGAAAGTCCCTTCCTAGATCATGACTGGTTGATAGATTTGCTGAGTGAATAAAATGTCTTAAATGACTGATTTCTTGACTGACTGACTGAGTGATGGACAGTTCAACTGATATTGAAATGAATACATTCAATAAAGCTGTGTAGAGCTCCAGAGCAAATCAGGGATGGGACCAGGTATGTCTCAGTGTTCTCTATCATATCTCCACATCTTGAAGTTACTGTTTGATCAGGTCACCCTATATGCTGTCACCTGCCTGCAGGTACTGCTATATTGTGGCCAATTGACTGCCCCCTTCTCTCCTACCTGTCTGCATACTCTGGACTTCTCCAGAAGGTACTGCTCAATCTTGGCTCCCTCAATGGCTCCTCTCTTGTTGAAGTGGATGTCAATGTATTTTCCGAAACGACTGGAGTTGTCATTGCGAATGGTCTTAGCATTGCCGAAAGCTGTTGGACAGAGATACTCACAGTACTTATTAATACTAACAACTCACACTAATAAAGCAAACAAGGGGTTATTCATCAGACATCTTATATTCTTATATTATATACCCCTTCTCTTAAGGAGTAGTAACAATGATGTACTGATAAGTAGTGAGTATATTGTATGTTATGTGCTGGTGCTGGCCCACTCCCTGCAGTGGGCTATGTTACAGGGGTTTGATAAGTGCTGTATATATGCTATGCAGTTTCACTGATTTTAAGCCATCATCTAGATGGTTCAGCCTATTCCAGATATTATAAAGATCAATAAATCTGTGGTATATCTGCACAGCACTAATAATAACAAATTCACTGCCTTCTCAGTCACTTGAGAGGAGTCAGCCGCAGTAATAGATTTAGTTAGATTTTCCTCCATATCAGACTTGATCTGATTGGTTTGTCTGGTTATAAAATGTCATGTTAAATTCAAGAACCAATGTGAAAAATGTTCTCAGTGGCAACTCTCAGACAGAATTTGAAGGTCAATTTCAGGCCCCCCTTTATGCTCCAGTTCAAGTCTGATTTTGGAGGCACACCCAGCTCAGCAGCTTTGGAACAGCTTTCATAGTGGCCTGACCTTCCAGGATGGGGTTGGCCTCCAGGACTTGCTGTTCGATCCAGGAGTGCTGGCCACTGATTGAGGCAAGGAACTGCAGAATCAGCTTAGTGCTCTCGGTCTTCCCTGCTCCTGACTCACCACTGGGAGAACATGCAAATCAACACACTCATGAAAACAAGTCTCCAACTCTCTCTCTCTTTCTCCCTCTCTCTCTCACACACACACACACACACCACAATTAGACCACATAAAGGATCGGCAGAAGTCAGGGAATTGTTAGTTGTTTACTCGCTTCTCAGATGGTGTGTAGCATTAATCCGGTGCTGGTTTGGTGAAGCATACTGTAAGCCTATTGTTGTTCTTTATTTGGAGAGATTACAGCAGAGGGTGATGGCCAAATTCTTGGAGGTGGTACAGTGTAAGCTGCTTGGTGTCTTGGAAAGAGTTGAGTAGAAGCTGATCATTGGTTTCTCAGACAGCGTATGGTACCTGATGATGCAGCACTGGTCCTTGTTACTGCGCTGCATGTTGAAGTAACAGTTGTCTGCGATAGCGAAGATGTGGGGAGACATCTCTCCGATCTTCTTGTTGATGTAGAGGCGGATATGCTCAGCTGAGTAGATGGGGAGCAGCTGGTAGGGGTTTACTGCCACCAGGATTGACCCTGTGTATGTCTGCAGGGTTGAAGGTCAAATGGCAATCAGAAAAGGGGAACAGGGTCCATCCCTTTCATCCACTGTAGTTTCTTGTACCAATCTTGTCTTATATGAAAGCCTAAATACCCAGAGAGGAAGTAACAGATATTTATGTGCCTCCCCACACATCCAATAGATATTCCTATTCCATTGGATATGAAACACAGGATTGGTAGGCTTTTTCTCTTGGTTGTATTTTTCACGCTTAATTCAAAGTTCAGATGTGTATAATTTCTTAGATAAGGCATGTTTTTTGGATAAGAAATTTGTGCACAGAACAACAAATAATTTTGTGTCATAATCAAATTTGGGTGAGGCCCCAAACAGTGAAAACAGTGCGAAGAATGGGGTTTAAAGTTCAAGCTGTCTTGGCACCATCCAGGTCACAGTAGGAAAACACAACATCAAAAAAGAAACTGAAGTAAAACTATAACTTAGTAATTGTTTGGACTAGTTTTGAGATGCTTTCTGTGATGGGATTGAATGTCATTATTATGAGACAGTTGCTAGTCATAGAAAGTCTCTAGAATAGTGTGTGGACTAAGTATTTCCTTTCTCTTCACTAGTCAATTACCATACTTATACTGATGGCAATACTTATTAGAATTTTTATTAAGGGGATGATTACCCTGCATTGGCACTCTATTGATCAGCTCTTAACACATCAGTTTACAATATTTATGCTTTACATATGAATAACACCTCACTTGCCAGTCATTGTTCCTACACACATGAGAACAGCAGCAGTAACTGGTCTACTGAGTAATAGCTATAAAGGGGACAGTTTTGAATATTTTCAAACACGGAATATGGTTATTGAATACATTATACATATGTGTTTAACAATGAGAAATTCTTCTATAATTTACACCTACCAGGTTAGTCATCTATTTGACATCTATTTGTTGCTTTGTTATTTTTTGTAATTTACTTCTTTATTTATCTGGGGATACTCTCCTTGGCATGGTTTAGGAGATACAGAAAATGTGAAATTAAAAATAAAAATTAATGTTCAAGCTGTTGAGAACTTTTTAAACGAGTGACTGTTTGTCATACAACTTCTTTGTTAGAAGCATAAAAATTCATGTGAATAGAATTTACATTACAGGGTAAGATAAGTACCACAAATTATTACTTCATATTTAGGTAGGGGGCACCGAAGAGTTCTTTCTCTCTTTGCATGCTTCAGTTTCAATGCAAGTATAGAACAATAGCACATTTCCATTAATCCACTAAGGAAAGGTAGCATCACACATTTAATTCAGTTCACTTTTGAACAGTCACTGAACGGTTTGTATATGTAGTTCACAAACTATATGTCAATTTTAATTTTAATAAATTATGGGATTTAAAGCATATGCACACACAGACTGTACCACCTGCTTAATATCATAGGTCTTTGACACTCATTAAACTGCATTCGCAGTTGTTTGAGCTCTTAAATATATAGACTATCCTTCTCTTCAGGCTTTCATAAGAAAACTAGAGTAAAAATATTAGTGCTATGTTAGCTTATAAATGGTCAGTCAACATTACCACATGAATTACCACATGAATGACTATTGTAATTGACAATTAATTTCCTTGCTACTATTATTGCTATTTTCATGAGCTAACTGTTGTCATAACGAGCCATTTATAATTGTTATTGTTCTCCCTTTCAGAGGTAAGTCTGACTGCCTATTTGTTTTTACTGACATGAAGGTATGTAAGCCAGTTTAATTGTGCAGAAATGAGATTGGAAGTCAGCGACACGTTCCAGCATATGACAAACTGCCAGATTCTCACCTTGCTCTGTCTGTACTGAACCTCCAACACTCTCTACAAATGCAGTGACAGCTGCAGTAGCACTGAGTGTAGCAGGGGAATGAGCGGTTTTGACAGACAGGTGTGAATATACGACTGTAACTGGGCTAATTTTACTTTAGCTGCAGGGTTGTGTTGAAATCAAGTACATACACAGCAAGTACACATTTCAGCGAATGGTTGCTGGATCAGCAGTATGGGATTTTTCAATATTTCCCTCACAGTCTTTTCAGAGAAAGAGACAGAGAACAGACAGCAAGTTGATTAAGGGCAGGTACATGCAGAGGAACTGATCTGTGGGTTGAGACTGAAGTTGCCTGTATTCAGTTGAGTATGTGTTAAAGCTGGGGCAGGACTTGGTTGAATATGAGTTGAACCTGGGCACTGGTGTCTATGTTGTCACGAGGGCCACGTTTCCTATCTCAGACCCTGATTGTCAGTGGATTGCACACATCCAGATCTTTGAGAGGCATTTCTGTGGCATCTGCCTCATTTGGGAAATTCAGATCTCAGTAAGCTCTCATTAATCTATGGAAAAGTCATTACATTCAGATAAAGATTGACTGCTTAAGTTATTAATCTCAAAGCTCTTTTGTGCTAATCACCAGATTAATATGCTTTTAAAAGAAGTGAAAAAATAAAAATATGAAACAACACATTTTCTGCATTGTTTAGTTATATCATTATGACTAGAGGAGACTGCTGCGTGAAAAGCAAGTCTTGGTAATTAATTTTGAACAAAGGTATTGCCTATGTCATCTGTTCCCTCCTCAGAAAACCTGTGATGGAAGTATTACGTTACATTATGGTCATATATCTGATGCTCTTAACCTTATATAGGTTACAATTTTATCTGTTTATACCACTGCATATTTATTGAGGCAATTGTGGGTTAAGTACCTTGAAACAGCAGTATCCCAGCAGAAAATCTAATCAGCAACCTTTCAGTTAGTGGTAACTACTCCGTACCACTATACCACACTGCTGCCTGTAGTGTATTTATGTATATTAACAACCTGGGTGACGGTGGCAAGTGGAAGGTGAGCATCCTGTCCTCAGGATAACACAGAGGTGAAACTCACATAGATGACGTGCTCTTTATAGCGGATGAATAGGTTGCGGAGGATGCCGGCCTCATTCAGGTCTCCGAGCCGGATCATGTCCTCCACTCCATGCACAGAGGTGGGGTGCATGGGCTTGATGTTGGTGGCATTCTGAGGTTCGATCCAGTGATCCTGGGGGGTGGAAGGGCATCACAGGAGGGTGGGGGCACAGGTGAAAACACTGAAAACCATTCTCTTTCTTTGTCTACTCCTTTGCCCTACCTGTGACACATGCTCAGACATAGTATCATAATTAGTTGTGGATTTAAAGCTTAAATTTAGATGTAAATTAAGCATGTGTTGTCCATGTTAAAAAGGTGATAACCTATTTTGCCACTTCAACATTCTGTTACTTATAAACCATAAGAGTGAATGAAGAGAGGTCAAAGCCAAAGCAGGGATGGAGTGGTCGTCTGCATTCATTGACCTGACATCAGATGCACCTGCAGCCCCATTCTTTACATTATTAGATTGGGGACAAAGGCTATTGTGCGGATCAGCAGGAACACATAACTCTCCTGTGTCACACACCTTTCCATCATCGTCCACCACCTGGATCTGTCCCGATTCGCAAAGCTTGACCATGGCACCAACGGGGACATCAAACTCTCGGCCGGTCTTGAGATCCAACCAGACATAGTCCCCCTGGAACAGAATCATCAATCAATCAAAATCCATCCACTCCTCAATCAATTAGAGAGGCTGACCGTTGCATAGTCACAGCTCCTGATGCTCAAGTGATGCTCAGATTGCAGTGTGAAGCCACATAGGAATGAATATAATGTAACATAAACTGCTGCCATGTGGAACTGAACAAACCCTTAATACTTCATAAGACACGGTCACTGAAACCACACCTCAGAAGTCAACAGTCCTGAGTAACCTGAGTGACTCAGTTAGTAAAGGCATTCCTTCCATTACATTACATGCATTTAGCAGACGGTCTTATCCAGAGCAACTTCCAGCATAATAGAACATAAGTGTATCCATTCAAGTTAAATGAGAAACAGCATCAGTCCAGGCTAACCAGACCAGTGAGTGTGAGCATAACACCATTCAAGTCCTACCACAAGTTAACTTTTGCAATTTGACTAGGCAACGGAAGCCAAGTATTCTATAATACATCGGTCACGAGAAGACAGAATCCAAAATACATCACAATACCACACGTAACATAAACATCAAATTCTAAAGGTAGCAGGTGTTGGGGGGGGGGTATTGAGGTGGAACCGAGATGCAGTTTGAAGAGGTAAGTCTTCAGTCTGCGTCGGAAGATGACCATTGATTTCACTGTCCTAACCTACATGGCGTGTTCATTTGACCATTGAAGGACCAGTACAGAAAGGGACCATGTCTGGAAGGAGCAACCTCATCAGGATGGGACAGTCAGTTGCCCCATAGTTGCTGAGCATAGTGGTCTTGATGGAACACGGGGCTTGAAGACTGATCGTAGGTATGAGGGGGCTGTCCCATTCACTGTCCTGTATGCCAGCACCAAAGTTTTCAACTTGATGTGAGCGATAACAGGAAGCCAATGAAGTGAGGTGAGGAGGGGAGTAACTTGACTACATTTAGGAAGTCTGTAGTCAAGTCATGCAGCTCCATTCTGGATTAGTTGCAGGGGTCTGGTTGCACAGGCAGGAAGGCAAGGAAAGAGGGAGTTACAGAAGGCCAGGTGTGAGAGGACCAGGGCCTGAACTAGGAGCTTCTTTAAATACATAGTGAGGTAGGGGCGGATCCTTCGTATGTTGTACAAAAAGAATCTGCACACCCAACTCACCGCTGAAACTGAGGAGAAGGACAGTTGGCTATCAAGCATTACACCAAGGCCTTTGACAGTGGCATTGGTGAAAAGGCTTGTAGAGTCTAGGCTGAGGGAGAGGTCTTGAAACGGGGAGGACCTGGATGGGATGAAAAGCATCTCAGTCTTAGCCAGTTAAACCTTAGGCCATGGTCCACCATCTACTGTGAAATGTCTTTCAGGCAAGCTGAGATGCGTGCAGAAACCTGTGTGTCAGATGGTTGAAAATGCAGGCCGAATTGAGTATCATCAGTGTAGAAGTGGTATGAAAAACCATGGGAAGAGATGACAGAGATGAGAGATTGCATGTAAAGAGAGAGAATGAGGGGGCTGAGTACAGAGCCTTGAGGGACACCCATAGAGAGGCTATGGGGTGTAGACAACCCACCATTCCAGGACACCCTGAAAGAGCATCCAGAGAGGTAGGATTCAACCCAAAGAAGTGTGGTGTCAGCGATCCCTAACATGGCCAGGGTAGATAGAAGTGGAGTGTGGTCCACTGTGCCAGAGGCTGTAGAAAGGTCTAGAAGAATCAAGACTGAGGAGTGGGAGGAAGCTCTGGCCTCAGTTATGGAGAATAGAGCAGTCTTTGTTCAAGCACAGACTATGCCCTACAGCCTGAGAGATTGCAGGTTCAAGTCTAACCTGTGTCATTAACTGACAGTGACCAGGGATCTGCTGTGGTGGAACATAATTAGCTATGTTCCACTGGGGCAGGGTGGGCTACAACAACCAGGGTCTCCATGTTACTCTGGTCACGAGCATCCTCCAGTAACTTGTCAGATGCTTATGAGCTGCTGAGATGTCCAAATTGGCACTTGGTCTCTTGTGGTAAACTGTGAGACTACAAGAGGGGTGAAAAATAGTTTGCGGATTCATACAAATATATGGGAGTATTGCTTCATCATGCTTCAGCATGATGTATAGGAAAAGTTGCGGTGAGGTGAGCTTAAGACATAGTTACTGCTTTTTAAAAAGTCATCTTGAAACAGGGGGGAATGTTTGCTGTTATTTTCTGTACTAGCTGTTAGTAATACGCATTATAATTATCACATTAATTCATGATCCATTATATTCATCCATAATATTCATTATACATGTATTCATAATACTCTTTGCTAAGAAGAAAATCAGGTCCACATACTATTTTTAGAATGTAATTTACCATAGTGCCATGGTATTTTGAATGAATTAGACAAAAAGTTCTGATGTTGCAAATGAACTATACTGATGAGTAATATTTAGCCTAAAAGACTCATGTCAATGGCTGTTAGTGGAGAGATAGCATGCCTGATGAAAGCAACATTTGATATGTATAAACATTGTTAATAGAAGCAGTAAATGTTATTATTTCCATATTCTCTCTCATCAAAGAGTATGGTATCTCAGACCAGAGGCATAATAAGGGGTGGTAAGTAGTTTGTCACATGAGAACAAAAACTTAACTAGTATTTCTGTAAACATTGCTGGATTTTTCTTTTTTTCATAAAACATTGCCATATATAGCAATAATGACAATAACAAGAACAAAAATAAACTACAAGCACCATTTCATAATTGTCCTGCTATCTAGGCATGTGACATGCTAAAAAATAAACCTCATTTAATATTTTCCCAAAATAACTTAGGATTTTCAAAAGCTTTGTAGAGTTAACTTTCCTCATTTTGAACAGATTAGCATGGATTCTGAAAGAAATTTTTCTCAGGCAGGGAAATCATGAACAATATCACAGCCTGGCACAATCGGCTGGTATTACAAAGGGAACATTTCAGTTGCATGGTGTCGTAAGACCATTGTGTTTATTACTGTAAACACAATTTGCAAAGAACTGCAGGATGGGCTACCTGACACCAGCATACCATCCAGTGTCTGTAACCACACATTAGCTTAGTGATAATCCTAGCCTATCCAGAGGGATTTAAATAGCTTACAATTTGTACTTGTTATATACAGCTAGATATTTACTGCGGCAATTTGGATCAATTCTTTTGACCAAGAGAACAAGAGCAGTAGTCTGAGAATCAGACTAACATCCTTTGGGTTACAAACCTCATCACTTAGTACTAACCACTATACTGCTGCCCACAATGCTTAGTATGGTTAGCCATCGTATTAATAAGAATCAGGCTATACCCAACAACTAGAATTAGGATCTCTTTTATCTTCTCTGTGTCTATAAGAAGCTCAAATGTTTGAATGCCCTGACTTTTAAAATATTTTTGTTTAAAATGCAGTCTTGTACCTCTGTCAAAAAGTCTCTCAAATTTACTAGAATTTCAAAGAATAAACAATACGCCCCCCCCAAAAAAAAAAAATCACAAAAAAACATGCTGAATGGGAATGGTGAATTGGGATGGATCCAGTTTGCCGACTTCAGTCCGAGGCACATCCCTCATCCCGCAAAACATGACAAAGGACAAAACTCCAACAGACAAAGACTGTGTTTGTACCTGTTGTAGAATGACCATGGTGCTTTTTTATTCCTGGACATCAGAGATGAGCATGTGGGGACTCTGTGGAAGAGGAGATACAGGTGAGGATCTCACAGGAAGACCTGGCCACAAGTGTCACATTGTCATCACGCCACATCGCTCCAAATTCACACCGAGAGGACGTGTGACAGACATCCCGTGCTGCAGAATCAGGCTCTAACCCCCTGATCCAGCTCCAGCCAGTCATATGACCTGGTGGATTGAAAGGAGAAGGGAAAAACAGCCCTTTCACATGCTCCCGGGTCTGAGTGAAAAGTGAGGAGAGCTATCACACAGTAACTTGCCCCAACAATAACTCTACAGCATCCGACCACAATCATACTTACAACAGATCCACATGAAAATAGTAACACAGGATGGGAATACAAAGAGAGTGGGATGAGGAAAGGGAGTAGGGAAAGGGAGTGAGAGAAAGCCTGAGAAAGGGAGAAAGCCTGAGCCAACTTTACTCATTCTTAAATTGATTTAGGCAAGGACGTGTTGAGCAATGCACCTGTATTGGCACTCGGTAAATTGCGTTACTCTGCCACACTTAGCAGTTGTTGTTTTCAGAATAATTTCTGCCTCGTTGTCCAGTTGGCAATTATTTAATTCAAATCCAGCCACAATTATTTTAGCTATCCTGCTCAGATACACAGAAATAACTATGTAACTTCTGCTCCGCCCACCAGCGGCAGAAGAAAATAAGAAATTTACAACAAAATTAAACAGAATAGTATACAGTAAAGGCACATATCTGGCACTTGATCAGTGAATGTTTTTTTGTTTGACAGTAGTATTGCAAGGTTTCAACAGACAGACTGTGACCTTCATGGCATTTGGGTTAATCTTTCTTTATTTGCAGCAAACACTGTGATCCATTGTTTGACATCAACATTCTATAGCACACGTTTTCCATAAAACATACTCTAGCTTACCTTATGTAAAGACAGTACAAACCAATATATGTTACGATAAGAATAAACATTATAGGGAGACACTAAGTATGTAATTTTATGTATTTCTGTGATGCGAAATGTATTTATCAAATATTTTCATTTTCAACACAAGCATACATGGAAATTCAAAGGCAGTTTTAACGGGAGATCAGAGATAGATAGTTCATTTTGGTGAAATCTTAAATAACAGTGAAAAAAAGCATGATGATTTCTCATCTCTTTTTTCTGTTTCCATTATGTCTTTGTTTGTGGCACTGCAAAACTAGCCATCATTGGGACATTGCAAAAACATGTAGAACCCTGTGGGGAGAAGACAGTTTAACGCCAAGACCCAGTCTCTTTCATCATTAAGTGCACCAGACCTTATTCTGTCTGAGCCCCTGAGAAATCCACTTTTAATTAGCAGTAATGTAAGTGTATAAACCATAGAGCACAAACCTGCCCATTCCCCCTTAAAGCAGAAGCTCAGGGAATGCACACATGCTGACTGTCCAACTTCATTACCAAAGCACAAATCCATGCATGTGTGTGTGACGTGTGCATGCATGTGTGTGTGCATGTTGGGGATATTAGCCCACCCACTAGGGTGAACAAGGTTTCCTATGCAACTCTACAAGGTACACGTTTTGATCACTTTGACCAAACCTCTAATCCAAGAACCAATTCAATCACAAAAAAAGATTCTACTACAGCATTACCAGGCCTACAGTCTCTGTCTTCTTCTGATTCTTCTTTTGTATTCTTTCCATTCCTTTCTTGTCTTTCTTGGTCCAAATTTAGTATGTTTGTTTAAATGTTGCTTTTCACTAGAAGGGGTCTGTCTCCCATTTTATATAAGTCTACAGAAACATAAAGGTAAAAACTCCTGGTGTGATTGATAAAGGAAGATAATCTCTCTAGTGCTGACTGCTATTCTCATTATTTATGTGAAATCTTCTATTGTACAGTAAAGGAATTGTACCACCTCTACATTGGTTCCTATTACAATGCACTCTCCTTACAAGAATCACATCTGTCCAAGATAATTTGATTATTATGAACAACTGATTCTTAAAAGTGGACTTATGAATGACATTTAACTTTTAAACTTTTTTTTTCTCTCAATTATTTTACAAATGTCCTTAGTTAAACGTGGCACAAAATGGATTTAAATTTAGATTAAAAAAAAACAACAGGACTCATTAATTATTTGAATATCACTGTGCAAGCTATAATGTGTAAAGGCAGTCACTGTCCTCATGTAAATTAAAACATAAAATAATAATTTTACTCATGTCAATTATTTTGGAGTGTCTTCATGATAATTGACATTGTGGTTCCGTACTGTTCACATTTGCTTTCATGACATGACACCTTAGTTCTGCATAGAGCCATAGCATAAACCGTGGAATGCCTAATCTTTGCATTTCTTTCAGTTTTAAGACTCAAGACTTATGACGGCAATGTTTTTCATCTGTAGAAGGCAGGTTTCTTATTCGTGTCAGCTGGCATCCAGGCAAATAGCTAAACTGCACAACCACTGCACAATTTATTACCAAGTCCTTTGGTAATTAGAGGGAGATAAGAGATACACGTTATTCAGATTATAATGGTCTTTTCCATTGCTTATGCCCCATTGCACTCAGCTGAGTACAATATTACCTGTTGTAAGTGGGCCTCTTATGAGGGGACTGTTTGATACCTACAAGCTGTTTTTAAACAGCATTAGTACAGGAATATAAGGCTTATTCTTATATTTCTTTAAGTGAAGTTTGCTGTTTAACTGCCTGTTGCCTGAGGTGAACCCAGTCAAGGGCCAGAGTACAGATTAAGTCATTGCTTTATTCACTGAGATTTCTAAGGAAAAGGAGTTTGATGAAAGAGTCCATGTAAATGTATGGTAAGATACACTACATACACATACATACACATACATACACAATGACAGATATACATACTGCACATACAGCATAAATGGAATTTTATATTTTGGAGGATTTTAAAATGAATTTGACAGTACATGCAAAGCATTATATATACAGTGCATAAGGTAGCAAAATGTACATCTTTCAATATATGCAATATATGCATTATTAACTTATAAATAATATATTTGCATGTATTAAAGCAGCTGCAAAATGGAGCCATGGTCAACATATATAATATGCAGGTCTTATTGGCCATACTGGAAAAGGGACTGTGCTTCCTAAATAAGAATGATAACCCTAACAAATACAAATTATGGTAGCTGAGCATGATGGGGTATTCATCTCTCGTCTGGTCCGGCATTCTAGGACAGTCCCTCTCACACTTAGCTCCGATCCCTGCCACATGACGGGTCACCATGGTAATCCGTGGCTGCAGCTCAATCTAATTAGACCCCAGCTGAGCGGCAGCCGTGGCCTTTCTTTATTTAAAGCACTGCAATTACACAGGATGGTCACCTCCTCATTCACATCCCTCAGCTGGTCCGGTTCTCACAGAGGTGGAGGTTTACTCAGTCTGCAAAATTCCTTTATAAAGGGAGATGGGAGTTTACACCCATGATGGATGGCAGCTGGAATGGACAGTTTTACATCATGTCCATTCTCTCACCCTGCTGGTTTAGCTAGGAGACTGAGCAAAACTACCTCACTCAAGAGGTCCAACAGTGCTGTACCACTGGTATTTGCCCCCACATCATGGGTGCAGCATCTAGTCCTCTCTCTGCTACTCCAAAAACTACACCCCTAGCGTGTTGCTTGCCAGCAGTCATACCTAAGTAGAATCCAGGAACCCTCTTAGTGAGCTAGATTACCAGAATGATTTCAAAATGCCCTGATAAAATGACTGTTATGTCTGGTACGGGCATCACATTGTTAGTCTCAATTTAACTATTTTAAATGCATTGGATGCACAATTTAGAAACTTGTGTGGTGTGCCAGCCTCAGGTCCCCTGATGGTGCAGTAGCTCACTCAGAAAGTTTTACGTATTAACTTGTGGTATGTTCGTTTATGATTTTCAACAATGATTACGTGTGCTCAAACCCGTGGATGACGTATTAACGAGAAGCTGTAAGCAGCAGGCTTCACACCCTTACTGTTAATATAAAAACGTCTAATTCTATTAACCCTGGCTTAACCCATTTTTGCATAAGTTAACCCATTATTACATAATTACAGCTTCTCATAGTCACTGTAACAGACCACAGCTGTGTCTGACAAAGGGCCCTACTGTAATGCAGTCAGGCCCAGCACCTATTTTCACTGTGGCTAAGATGAAACCAGTGCTTCCAAATTCTGGTCCTGGGGGAATACAGCGCATTCTATTTTTTGTTGTAGCTGAGTTTAAATTAATTTGTTTTAACCTGGCTCTTAACTGAATTAAACTGTGCCTGCATATGACACCATTTAGGTGATGACTCAGATGAAAACTCTTAAAAATAACTCAGAATCTGCTCCTGTGGGTTCCAATTTATTGAATCATTCATAACAGCTAGTCTGCTTCCAGAGGAACTGATTCGCCACATTGTTCTTTAAAATAACAAAGGCTGAGCTACACTAATGCCTAAGCTAACTGGTGGGCTCACTGTGGATGGTAAGTCCTGTCAACCTTATAAAATGGCTCGTGAAACGCTATTCAAAATCTTCACCTGACTTACTAGTTGACATGGTTAATACCTCTTTCTTCATTCTCAATGCTGTCCCTCATATGCATACATAGTAGGTTACTGTGTGCAATTTCCCCCCTGTCGAGAGATATCCTACAGAGCATCTAGTCAGACCTGAACATAAACAGAATAGAAACAACAAAGGGACCTGAATTCAGACCTGTCTGACCATATTCTATTACCATTCTCCACATTATTGAGGGCAACAAAGACCATGTTCTCCCTGCATATATGTGCCTTTTGACACAATATACCTGAAACCCCTCTAAGGCTGGCATTCATTTAAAAAGCAAATTAGCCAAAGTACACTCTGCCTCCTGTTGTGTTAATGCTGGGATCACATCCACACCTCTGGTCAGCAGGTCCAGCGAGAAGGAGGAAAAGAGACTGGCTCACTCTTGCAAGGGCTTACTAAGATTCCAGGGCTAATCTCATCACTTATGTAAACCATAAATTGTGAACCTGTTGAATTATTCCAAACAACTTTGGAATTTTCTTGTGGGTTTTGATAAACAGCAGCTCACTTCCTTATTACATATCAGCTGCACCTGTAAATACAGTATGTCTCTCCTCTCTTTCTGAGATAACTCAGAAGGCAATGGAAGCACTATGGTGTAGTCACTCTATGTGTCCATTAAAGCCATTAGATCGAGGTAATTCCATTACATTCCATGTAATTCCATATTATGACCTTGAATTACACCCTGCATTCCATGGTACGGTACCTATATTCCTGCCATAGTAGCTTTATTGGTGTTTAAATACTTGCTTCAAAGTGGGGCTGGTGGGACTCCCTTTTTAAGAAATAAAATGCGAGATTACAAAGCAGGGTAGAAGTTGAAGGGGGTAGGCATTGCCCCGTAGGTTTAATCTTCCTACTGAGCTCCTTCAGTTACACACAGTTAGATGCACCCACACTGACCCCACTACTGTTGCTCTTTACAGGCCCCACCAGACAGCTACCTCCTGCCTGCTGTGTTATGAACACCCCCAAACAATCCCCCAGACCCCAGCCTACCATTCTTCAGACTGGGATTTGGAATCTCATTAATGCCAAAATGCTCCCTTAGGATTCTGCAGATACAGAAGATAATCCCAATGTGTGCATGGTGATTAGATAATTGAGGGACAGCCGGGTATTTATTAGCAATTGTTTGGCAGTACAGAAGGTTCACACTCCTTTATGTAAACATAATATGGGTGCTCAGACAAAGGCATTAAGCATCTCCATTTGTTCATACAAAGTCCTATAATCAAAGAAAAAGCAATCACATTGGAAGTGAAGATACAGAGAATACATCAATTGGCAATGACACAGTAGGGTCAAAATCAAATTTAACAGCCCATAAACTCAGAGGGCTAGCCCTGTAAAATGTCCGCATCTGCTCCAGAGATAACACAGTAAACATGTAAAGAATGACTCTCTTTTTGAGCTCACCCATATGCAATCCTTTTTGTTACCGTCATTTACATATGAGGCATGTCTCACCACAACAACATCTGCAATTGCATGCTGAAGAGAGACAAATGAAATCCTTTGACACACTTGCACATAACCATTGGCAATGTTTCACATGGCAAGTCCTGCAGTGGACTACATTTAAATGACCGCTGATTGGTGGACAGGTGTGGTTCCACTTACAACGTGTAGCTTGAGTACAGTGCACAGTGCCTGAGAGCACATAGAAAAGGAAAGCTTTCCAAAAAACCTACCCCAACCAACCAGCTTGTTCCACCATTGTGAGCTCCCAGTCATTCTCGGCTGATGATATGCCTGGGATCAGCAATAGGACTCACGTGATGCTTTTGGTTAAGACACACCCCACTTATGAGTTTTGCCATACAGTCAAGAAGTTGTAATCAAGATTTCTCAACTTAGAAGAATATGCGGCCTATATGAATAGAGTATTCTTTCAATGGCATTTGCACAGACTTCTGTAATACCATTCAATTGTGACCTGAGAGTTGTATCCCTTGTAGGATACTTGTTGCATCCGTAAATATCCATCTCTAGTAATTAGCTCAGCCTAAGCAAAGCAAATTTGTTACTCATACGCTTAAAGGCATTCTCTATAGTCTTCTGAACAAATGAGTAATGCTTTTTACTTGAGAGAAACATGCAACACGGGAATTAAATAGAACCTGATTGAAACAAGAGTGTAGTCTAGAGCACAATTCATCAATTATGGTGTCTCCATAGGGAGAGACTATGGTCCTCTCCAATTACTGACTCCAGGTAAAGGAAATAATTTCTTCCGGTTCCTCTCACTGCACCTAGCTTCATAACATGCTTCTCTCCTCAAGATAATTTTAGACTTAAATTGAAATCCTGCCTTACAGACCCAACAAAGATGCAAAACCCAAATATTGACACATAATGGAAAACACACTGTCTCTTTAAACATACACAAACACTCTTTTAAAGCTTGGCATGAACCACGGCTGGGGAAAAAATGTGAGCTGTAAGAAGCTTTCAGCAAAGCCCTAGGAACACGCTATGGCTCGGGACTAAGCCCCATGGTTGCTTGCTCACTCACCTCTCAGTAATTCGGGACTACCGCTCCTCTCGGCTCTCTCCTGCAGCGAGTGCGTGTCCTCTTGGGAAACTCCACAGTGAAGGAGACAACAGGTGAACAACGGGGTCAAGAACAGAAGGAAACAAGGCCAGAGCTCCTTCTGTTTATCTTATGAGTTTTATTTCTCTCCTTCCTTTTGTATATCCCCCTTCCTTTCTCTCTCTCTCTCTCTTTCTCTCTCTCTCTCTCTCTCTCTCTCTCTCTCCGTCTTTCTATCTATAGGGAGGTAACTCAGTCACCTGTTGCTCCCAGTCGTCTCGTCCTAAGGAGGTGTTGGACTGACACAGCAGCTCTCTCGTTCACTGCCACCGATGGTTCTTAAGTGTGGGAGGGGTTACAGCACAGGCAGGAGGCAAGGAGGGGGAGAGGTTGTATGAGACATTCAGAGCATTTTTAGGTGCTGGCCCCCTTCTGCTACAGTCCCCCTTCGCTTAATTGGCTCCATGTATAAGGTCAACAGGTACTCCATGCCAAATTCCCATGCTTCCTTCACTCCAAACGATGATTGAATAGTGGAGCATAACAGCACTGGGGCAGTTTAAATTGCAGAACCAGGACCTTGTCAGTCAGTGTCCCCCATGCCTTCATTTAATTCGTCGCAATGCCTTTCCTGTTGGTGGCCTGGGTAGAGACACAAAAATCCTACAAACATGCACAGCCAAATGTTTATTCCTGCAGTACCCATGGCTCGATAGCTCATAACCCATGGGACAACCCATTGCCTCTCACCAGTCTTATCACAGTGTGACAACACACATGAACACAGGGGACTAATCACCACATTGCACACTTACAGTATACACATTACTCTATGGTGTGTTCACCTTATTTGGAGGGGGAGGTGAGGCACATCACAAAGAATGAAATGACAGCACATCCCATCTTAATAAACCGAAACTAAATGTGGAAAAAAAGTGTTTGGTGTCCTATGGCTTTGTTTGGATATCAATAATTTTCATGCCAGATCTGTGTTTGTTTACTAATTTATGTATTTCTATACATGGTGGCAACCTTCCACACACTGAAAACTGTACTGGTAGAATGACCTCCTCCTGTAAGGAAGGCGGCAGTGTAGCATAGTGGTTAAGGAGCAGGACTTGTTGCCGGTTCAATCCCCTTTGGGACACTGCTGCTGTACCGTTGGGCAAGGTACTTAACCCACAATTGCCTCAGTAAATATCCAGCTGTATAAATGGATAACATTGTAAAGAACTGTAGCCTATGTAAGTCACTTTGGATAAAAGCGTCTGCTAAATATGTAAATGTAAAAGGAATGGCATACATGAAATATAAGCAATCCATAAAAAACACTTGTGTATGTAACCAATTTATCTAATTTTCATTATAATAAAATTATGTTTCCCTCATCTTCTTTATATTGAAGGAAACACTGCCTATCTCACCAAGCATAACAGTTAATGCTACAGATCATTTCTTTAAACACAATGTCATTGATTTTTTAATTTTTATTTCAAATCCATGCCACCAGTTAACATAAAATACAAAATAAATCAATAGTTATAAAATAACCACAGTGTAACCTCAAAGAAAATTGAACAAACACATAAAATAAAACACATTTAAATACAGATACAGCTTCCAGTCACTTCATTATTCATAAACATACTTTAAGCCCAAGACTCAACAGACACAGTAGATATAAAAGATTCAACGGGAGTAGTAAAAATATTGATAAAAGATGTGCATTAAAAGGCCTTAGAGTCATCTATATAGAATGTTTTCATGCAGTATACTTTGCAAGTCAAACATTAGAAGAGAAAACTACTTGAGAGTTTTACAGGCTCACTCTCTTAATATAGCTGATTTTATTCACAAATGAAATTCACCAATGACAAATCACAAGAGAAAACATAGTATCAGGTTCTGAAAGCACTTTTTTCTGCCTTTGCGGTCTTCAATTTTCCACTAATCATGAATACTTTTTAATTTTCCAGGCTACTTTCACCTGCAGTCATCAGGTGAATTACCAGCCAAGCTTTAAACTTCATCAGAAGCAAGAAGTTGTAACATTACAAAATGTAACATTACAACACGTGTAACATGTAAAATTCATGCAGTAGTGCAGAAACTGCTCAACCAACAATGAGCAGCCTAACTATGAATATGACAGAATTTGATCTCTGCATGAAATCCCACATGAATGTAAAATATGGGGTCATCCATAATCATTTGGATCACTGTTTCATTGAAAAAGCGCCTTGTGGACCACTGACCATAACATTGCTGACTTTGAAAGAACCCATCACAAACTGAACAATGTGACATGACAGACACTTACAGCTAAAAAACACAAACATCCCAATGTACACAATGTACCTTAGCTACACAAACCACCTGCTACATTTACTTTCAGTCTACATATCTTGGCAATAAAGACTAACTGTCTGTGGATAATTCTCTTTGACACCCACACTGCTCTATAAGTGCACAGGAAAGTATGTGATCAGAGATAAGAAGGCATTCTAGCACTGGATTCAGCGACAGAAAGTGCCTGTTTCCATTTGGAGGCAGTAGAATCTCTGATACAGAATGTCTACAGCAGGACTTCTCAACTGTGGTCTAGTGCAGTCCTTATGTGGTCATGTTTGTCAATATTTGAGATTAAAGAAACACAAGGATCATATTTCCTAAAGCTCAGTATGTGCCATATATTACAAAAAATGAATCAGTACCTCTTTAATATAAGTAATGTTTTGGATGTTTTGTAGCATATATACATAAGTACGTATATTGTAATACAATGCAATAAAATTACATAAATGGATGCACAATAACTCAGATATTCTAGCATACAATTTTATAAATTTTTATCTTATTTTCTGAATTGCCTTATAGTGTGACTTTGTCATAATCATTTGCTGTCCAGACGCACTCTTGATCACACTGGACTGGGCTTATGAGATTGCCATTCATACAGATTTCAATTGTAAACACTTTACTGTCCATGAGGCAACATTAAAATTGAGCTCATAAGTAGTTTGTTTCTGTAAAACTTTGCAAAGCTTTAAAAACTGCATGTTACATATTACACTAGCTTTAGTAACAGAGCAAATGTCCACAATGAACAGCTGAGTTTGATAACCCTTTACTGTTTTTTTCCTTCAGATTGCTGGCACAGTATTCATTGGAGCATTCAGCATGGCATGACCAACTGAGAAACGCACTTTGTGACCGGCACCTGAGAGGGGTTATTAACCTCTTGTCAAATGTGGTTATGAAAGGAGCGTAATCTCAGAGCTAACCACACTCAGAGTTTGAGGAGAGATCTTGCTTTTTCTTTTGGTGTCAGATCTACAGTCAGAGTTGGGGACCTTGCTCAAACTTTCGAGACACACAGTGTTCTTAGATAACAGAAGTCCAGACACGTCCTCCCAAAAGAGGGTTTTATAAAGTCTTAAATCTAAATCCTACACTAAGAAGGAAACACTTGCTGTCACTGGCAAGACTTTCTCCAAAGCAAATCTGAATGGAGTCACATTGTTTTCACTGCCACGTAACATCCCAGCCCAGCTAATCTATTTGGCACTGGTATTTTTACCCCTGTAATCTAACCACAATAATCTGTTTGGCATAGAGTTTTTACCAATGTAAGTGAACCCTTTTAATCACACATATACTGACTTTGACAATGAAATGGGCAGAACATACAGCTATGGTCAAGCTGGCAGCAAAAATGATCAAATACTTATGAGTCACTTTGCCATTATGTACATGTTTATGCACTAACATGGACAGTGACAGAGGAACTACGCATTCAGAATGGCTTTTTACAGTCTAGATCAGCGTTTCCCAAACCTCTCCATGTCCTGCATGTTTTAGATCTCCCCCTGCTCCAATACAGCTGATTCAAATGATCAGCTCCCTATGATCTCCTGAAGCTGCTTAATAACAAACTGATCATTTAAATCAGCTGTGCTGGAGCAGGCAGACATCTAAAACATGCAGGACATGGAGAGGTTTGGGAAATGCTGGTCTAGATAATGTTCATAACTACCAAAATGAATCTGAACACTACTGAAAACAACTTACATCCAGTGGATCATAATGGATGTAAGTGTGGGCACCACAATTTTAATTTGAGAATTGTGGATACTGAGAAAAAGATATTTGTCCTATGCCCTAAGGGCATAATACACAGTAAAGCTAAATGAGAATCCTAATGCGACATTGATGAGATTCTGTCATCAGTTACCACAAAATTTAGAAGAAACACTGTCATGACTGTCATGATATGTAACTGATATATGGACAAACAGATCTGTACTGTAACCAATTCAGATTCTGTTTTGTTACGATTTTTTTTTTATGAAATCATACACAAAGTGCTGTGCTATTAAGAGATAATACATCTTACTGAAATTTCATAAGTCAATGAGGCCTAGTCATAAAAACTTTCCATTGTCTACATAATGTATGTATCACCTGTATATTCAATGAGAAGAATCCAGGTCAAAATTGAGATTAACTCTATTAACTCTACTGATACATTCTAAAGATGAAATGAGACATGCCTGCTGCTTTACCGTCATGAATGGTGCTACCAAAAGTGTTTTAGTCATTCTGTCCTAACACATGTAGATGCCCAAACAGTGGCTTCTGTTTTCAGATCATATGATCTAGACTATGGCACAGGTGTGATCAGGGTGTGATGCTAACAGCTGACCTGCTGTATCCCTGTGATACAGAGAGAGGCCCAATAATACAATATAATATATTATATAATAATATAATACATAATATATTATAAATAATAAGCACTTTCAGAGTACATCTCATACTTGTAGGGAATGAACATCGATGTGCTCACCTCAAAAGTCCCTTGTTACAATACAATTGTTACAGTAAATTCTCTAGGCTTATAGCTTGCCTTGTTCTCTGTGCTGGTGTGAGAACTGGCAATTTTGCTGGGCACTGGTTATTGATGGTGAGGGATATGCAGAGGATAAATTTCAAAGCAATCAGTAACACACAGGTGCAGGGCCAACAGATACCTGAATAGAGATGATGATGTAGATGGATTTTTTGTGTGTGGTAAACTGACATAGATAGATTCTACTGTGGTGTAAACTGACTTTGTCAGGACATGTCAGAGACTGGTTATCACCAGGGAGACTATTCACTCTACATTCCTTCCTGGTTCAGCCTAGGAGCTCCAGTCACTGTCTGAGTGGTTAAGCATTTAAGGAGGTCCAATGTTAAGGAGTTCCAGCAGCGGAGCGTTCAGTAGCAGGGACAGAATTTTCAGTATAACGTATGAAGGGTTTGATATGTATCTCGTTACAGTACCTTAAAGAATCTTTGGAGATGCGCTGCGTCCCTCTCATGGCACCAAACTCAGATTTTGCTTACCTGTTATTCCTACCATATTTCATCAAGGTGAAAATCTGTCACTTGTATATAAAAGTGCTCCCATTTTTCTCAATGTTTTCATAGTAAAAATTTGTTATACGTATTTTCATAAATAGAAGACTAATAGTTCATCCACTGGACCATTGCAATCCCTGGGATATATAATGAATGTCCAAGGTCTAGTCTATGCCCACCACGGTCCCTGGGGTACTGTCATGAGTGTCCACATCTGTGGAACTGCAGTGACCTGTGGCTCTCAACAGTCAGCAGGCATCTGGGTGGGATGAGCAAGGGGGAATGGTTGATGGTCGTAACATTGCACGGCTGTCTTTGGTCCCAGGAAGATATGACAAAATGGCAGAGGCAGGCGGAGGGGCACGGTCCACTTGGCAAAACAGAAAACTTGTGCGCTCACAGGCTGAGCTACACATCCGCAATGCTCACTGAAGAGCCGCCAACATGTTCAGTCCCTAAGAGCACGTTAAAGACCTGGCACCCCTGTGCTCTCACAGAGGCATACGGTTAAACTGCCTTTTCCCCAGAGACTGGAGATGACAGAAGTCTCTTCACTGATGAAACACTCACCATTGGCTGCAGCTTTTTGAGACTGAGGAAACAAGGAGCACAGCGTGGATGAGCAGACTAGAGAGGAAGGGAGTGTGTCCTGCGGTGCTGGGGGCGAACTGTAACCAAGGGGACGGAACAATGGTGTAGGGCATGTCCAAGAGGCTGACAAACGTGCAGCAGTTGCCACACACGAGGTTTCCGCCCCTTATGTCAGTAAGAAACACAGGAACGCTCCCTCACGATGATGCGTAGCCCTTGCATACACATTCGGATACATACAGGCTACATGTATTTACTTGTATATGAGGAATAATTTCTCTAATATCTAGATCTATTGAAGGCAGGGAAAGCGGTCCTGTGGGAGCCTCATGGCACTGGCGGGGTGGGGTTAAGGCTGCAGCAGGCATAGCGTGGGGGTGTGGCACGGGGCTCAGATATTGGTTAGCATACTGCACGTGATCAGGCGAACAGTCAGTGTCCCAGGAAGGTCGTTGCTCTGCTGGTTGCCCTTGTCACGCAGGTGGACAGTGTGCTGTTCCTGCCGATCAGTAGGGTCGCTGGACAGGGTCACCTGACCCAGGAAGGTGTCGACGATCACATTTTTATTGTAGATCTGTTCATCACAGGCATTGATCCGAGAAAGAGAGACAGAAAGAAACAAAAGATAAAGAGAGGGGGCAAGGAGGAGGCTCAGAGATGAGAAACAGGAAACGCGAGACACCAAACAAAGAGAAAAAGATCAATGAGAGAAATAAAAAGAGGAATAGAGAAAGACAGCAAACAACTCTACTGTGTCTCTTAAATAGTTCAATATTTGAGCAAAGATGGCAGGTTCCCTCATGGGGCAGTTTCAAACCTGGTAAGATGTTACATTATTCATTCAGTTCCTTTCCTCCTACCTCTATATGGATGCCTTCCTTGGGTTTCTTCCTATAGAAAAGGCCCTTGATGTCAAATTCAGGACTGCATGTGTCTTTGTGGACTGGAGAGCGCACCCTCTCACCCTCACAGCTGATTATCACATACGGGTCAGATGCTGGAATGAGAGTGACACCTGTTAATGACTGTTACCAGAAGTGAAACTGTTATTCTGTGCTCGTGTAAAGAACATCTACAGTTAGATTATACACACACAAATTAGTTTAATACTGCAAAAAAATGATTCGTTACAACTTTGCACATTGTAGGTTGACAGTTTGTCTGAATATCTAAAGCAATTCATTTTTTAAAACTATTTATAGGCATCTCTATACATTTAAAAGGGCTCCATATCAAAGTACTGAACCAAAGAAGCTATTGACATGATTCCAAACCAATGAAATTTCCTTGAGATTACATTTACATTTATTCATTTAGCAGACGCTTTTATCCAAAGCGACGTACATAGGTTACAGTTCTTTACAATGTTATCCATTTATACAGCTGGATATTTACTGAGGCAATTGTGGGTTAAGTACCTTGCCCAAGGGTACAGCAGCAGTGCCCCCAGCGGGGATCAAACCGGCAACCTTTCGGTTATGTCCTGCTCCTTAACCACTATGCTACACTGCCACCAGATTCAAGCAGACAGCAGAGGTCAGTAACTTTTAGTGGCATGACCAGGAGTTGACAGTCTTCTGCTGTTTCTTCTGTCTGCATGCATGCTGAACCTTGGTCATGTAAATTCTGCTTTTATCACACTGACTATACAGTATGTCACAGTTTAGACATCAATTTTGCAAAGGATACCCTAGTTAATATTGATAAATTAATATTTCAAAAACAGTTTGAGCTGGACAGTTTCAGATCCCATGATCTCATGCTGACCACTGGGACTCGCAATCTTGTCAATAGCATCTTTGACAACTAACACCTACACCATCCTATAGTTATAGCTACTGGCCACTAGGTGGTGCTCGGGTACCTCCTGCCATCATGCTGTGTCTCTTCTTCTGGGGAATCAGACACTGGAGTTCTGCATGTGACCAGAAGAGATTCCTAAATGACTCATCTTAAACACCAGCCTGTGTGTCACTCTACAAAAAGAGTTCAGGACTCCAGGCCTCAGAGGGCAGCAACCCAACAGATTTTGATAGGATTTGCACTATGGTTTGGGGTTTTCTCAAGTTTTCCCGGGAGAGTCGCCTTTCAAGTAGACCAGCTTATCAGCTCAGTTCAGTTCCAAGCTCATCCAACGTTTTTTGCACAAGACGGCAGTCTTTTGTACGTCAGTGCTGTACCCCTCCCATCAGCATGGGGGCGTACCTCCATTAGAGTCCTGGCCCTGCAGCCCCTCAGCCCCCAGCACGTGCACCTGTGTCACCAGCTGGGGGTAGCCACACATGCCGGTCCAGCAGGTCTGAGGTGGTTCATCCAAGGTCAGCTCTCTGCAGTAAGAGACAGAAAATCACGTGGCAGAATGTGAAAAGGGCCAAGTTTAGAAACTGGAAGTGTGAAGATGAGCATTTGACAGAAACAGGAAATATGCTGACCAATGATAAAAGCAGGAAGTAAGAGGACATGGAATAAGACTGAAAAAGTATCTGAAACATGATTTTAATATCTCTTCAGTTACTTCAGATGCAGTGACACTAAACAGAGTGTGGCAAATGTATTGTCCGAAGCAGGCAGAAAGTCTGGTAAGGGTTGTCCTATTTCAGTTTGGCACTATTTCAGACCTGACCATATTTCTTTCTTTTGCAGTGTGGACCGTGAAATTTGAAATCCACAGTCTACTTACTCCAGTTACAAATGTTTTGTAATTAAGTTGAACCCCCTGTTGTGAATATTGATGCGCCTAGTGGGAAATGAAGGTAAAAAAACAAAGTGACAGGGCCAATATAATGGTTGTCACACTGACCCTGAAACAGTTAACCTGTCTTAATCAAATGTTTATGGCTAGAATAAAGTCTGGGCTTGCGAGTCCCTGATCAGCCTTTGGGGTACAATCCCCCAAGAGCAGCAGGATGAAAAACACAAGACAGAAAAACTGGGAACAAAGGGGCCAGCCGACTGGTTTACTTGCAGTCTGAAGGCACATCAGTGAAGACCCGCAGCAGGAAGTCACCCTGCTGGCCAGGGTCAAAGGTCGTGGGGATGATGACGTAGCGTCCCTCCTTCAGCTCCTTCCTCAGGAACACACAGCGGGAGTTAATGTAGATTGAGCCTGCCACCTTCTGCTGGGCAGAGTGCATACGGAACTTCCTGTTCAGCTCCACCTGCAAAAGAGGGATCATATTACCACAAATATGAAACTTATTATGACCACATACTGAGCTCCCGCGTCCCTTCCATCTTCTGTCTAGGTAGCTCTGGTTGGAGTTCTTATGCTAACCACGGATGCTAAGCTGGAAACCACACCCCTGTGAGAATGTTCATAAAAATCCAGCAAATAAGAAAACTTGTAGCTTCAAAAATAGCAGAAACAGAACCATGAAGCACACAGAGATGAGCATCTGGTTGTAGTAAATTGAATGTCTCTGGTATTAAACCCTCCGTCTCCAGCAGTGACCACAGCAAATGCTGTAAATTTACTCAGAATTCTATGCTCCTGCCTAGCCCACCTAAAGACTACTGATAAAGACTCTCTGTGCTCATGAATATTCATGAGCAGGTGGCAGGCAGGCCATGAACTTTTGATTCAGAATGATTGATGGTTACAAAGGCTCTACACATATCGATGGTGATTAGAATCAGAACCAAGCATGCACAGGTCTAACAAACTATAAATATTCATAAGCACCTGTTTCCACTGGAAATGTTTTATTTAGCAACAGTGAGGATGGAACTTTTATTATTAGGAACTGAAAGTGCCTGATCCTAGAAGATGGATACCCCCCTCACTAATGATGAAGAAACAGTCTGGACTTGCATTTCTTTTTGTATTTGATAAGGAATTTTAAGATCGGACATGACAGTTCTATAGAGAAATAATTTTACTCCTCACAATGGTCTTGCTCCTCTCCTCCTACTGCCCTCCCTTGGTGTCTACTCCCACTTGTCTATCCCCTTCCCCTGCCTGGCTCCTCCTAGCTCAGTCCAGTTCATTCCAGCCCCTCCCCAATCCCTCTCTTCACCCGGTGGATGTCGAAGCCAATTGCCAGGTTTTCCCCTTTCCCCTCTTTGGGCCGGGCCCGCTGTTCCTTCTGCTGCAGGCAGATCAGAACCTCATCCTCTGGCTTCCTCACGTCAAACACGTACTGCAAACACAGAACATCATGATGCCAAAAAAAAGCAAATGAGCACTAGGGCACACGTCCTTCAAAGTACCTGCATCACACCCTGCTCGGCGAGAACTGCACTGTTTGCAGGTCTGTTACAGCACCGCTCTGACAATGACAATTCGTCATTTCCATCAAACCTACTAACCTCTTCACAGATAATGCCAGTGTGTTTTGGGAGAGCGGGAAGACATGCTTAACTGTAGATACTGCACACCCAGGGGACTAAGGACTTGAGAGCACCCTCTGCTGCCAGGATCCAGCACCTGCGGGTTCTGCAGGAAGGTGGCCTTGTGGTTGATACAGCCCCCAGCGCGGTTCCTCAGCGGGTCTTCCCGATGCACCCACGAGCCCCGCATCACCTCCTCCTCCCAGGTCTTGTGGATGCTCAGGTAGGATGTGTTGATCAGCCGACACAGGATCAGGTCCGTGAAGTACTGACAAAAATCCTCAAATGTCATCCTGGTGTACACGGGGTCATGCCAGAACAGGGGGGGGGGGGGGGGGGGGGTGAGAGGGAACAAAGGGATGAGTTTGGGGTGATCTAAAGAAGGGGACTCCCAAATGACACAAAATGTTCTCCCAACAATTTGCTCACAAAGTAGCAGAGGTACAGCATGTTATGAGAACATTTCATTTAGATTAGTCATAGCTACATGTGGGGAGAGTAAAGGCAAGGATATGCACAGGTGTGTCCTGGTACACCCAAGTCTCCATAGAGACATGGTATGGGTGAGTGAAGGGATGTTCTCACCAGAACTCTCCGTCATCCTGGACTGTGACCCCCAGCTTCTCTCTCTCACTCTTGCTCACCTTCTTCCACTCCTCAGAACTGCAACAGAAATGTTCAAGGGGGACACTGTTACGATTCAAGGCTGCCAAACACAAGGCTTAATGTCTATACTGTACTTACTGTATGGGAATCCTGTAGGATCCTGTGCAACATCAGTCTACCCTAGCTCCTGATGTCAGCTGGTGCTCAATAGCATGAGTGTTTATCCCTTAACCACTCAGATCTGTGTTACATGGTTTGACTATGAAATGCCTGGAACACATCAGGGTCATAATACTGAGTTGAGGGCCCAGTCAGTACAAAGCAAATGCACTCAATCCCATGACACTGTTGTAACATTGTAGTAACACAGTTGCACTGCCAGTAAGTTAATGCTGTAATGTGGCATTATGAGTTATTTCAATATGTGACTGTATGCTCTTCTGTTCCATGTAAATTAACCTTGAGGTAATATGCACAACCCCATGCCATACTGAACAGCGAGAATAAGAAAGAAAATACACAGAGAAATTGCTTTCCAGATGCTTTCTGGTTCATGTTACTAGGAGTTAAACCTCTCAATTGTAGTGTACAAGTGAGAGAAAGAAAAAAAACAACAAACTTTGATAAAGTTGCAAACTAGAATCCCTCAGCCATATTTTTTATTAAACCGCCAATATATAATTCATGCGGGGAGTTATTAAAAAAAATTCACTTTACTTTAATCAGACTCCTTTTTCCCTGAATAATTCAGAGCTGAATAAAAGCGAGCTGAATATGCGATCTGTCTCCATCGGAGCAGCACGGCGGAAGAGGGGAATGATATGACTGAGAGGGACCAAACGGAAGGGAGCGACGCCTGATGGGATTTTCCCTCCATTACAACCTCCTTTCAGTCTCACAGCTTCACCTCCAGGGCACAAATGGGGCTGGCGTTTTGAAACAAGGAGCGCAACAGCGTGACGGAATGGTTTCATTTGGGGGAAATGTCAAAACGTCACTTTTCCTCCTTTATGCCATCTATTTCTCCTCCCTTGGCTTCCCGTTGCAGCTTCACAGTGGGACGCAGTTGAAAGTAACACACCCTGCAGGTTATTTTAAATTAAACCTCTGCGGAGAAAACAGTAAGTAATGCTTCCTGTGAGGTTCAGTACTAACTGTTATGCTTAGGGTTCCTTTATGAGAAAAAACACATTATAGAACGGTGCTTTCTATGTCAGATATCAATGGTAATTACAATGCAAAAATGCTTAGGCTTTTCAGCATCTACGTAGATGGGAGAAGTCGTTGCTCAATCATTTCTATTTGGTGGAGTCATAATTTGTGATCAGCTCTGGGGCTCAGGGGGCAGAGCTTAACTTTGAGCATAGACAATTATTTTAACTGAGATATTCCCTTTATTTTTTAACTATATTGTAATATTCTGAACTGAGTTGAGAAAATGGCTGCTCCCTACAGGTGGGGCCGTCTTCCCTTCCTTCTTCCCTTTCTGCAGTTACTGCAGGCGCTCAGCAAATCAGATCCCTTGATACCACGCAGGGTTCCATCTGCCGCAAGGCCAGGCCCTGCCATTCTGTCTGTGGGGGGTGAGTCTGCCCTAAAGGCCTTGGCTGTTGGCAAAAAAAATTCAGACTGTGACTTCCAGTGGTCAGCACATTACACCATGATTTATTCTTTCTGCAGTTTTACACTTGGACACATTCTGCAGCTCAGCTGTATACAGCTGATGTAGTACCGTACTCAAGAGTCTCCCACCTGAGAGTCGAGCCAGTTACACTTAAGTCTAGGACTTAGTGTTCTAACAATCTCTCCACACTGCTGCCCTATGATGGCTGCTCCACACTGCTGTCCAGTTATCACCACTCTAGTCAGACTCCACAAAGACCAGCACACAATGCAACAACACTGATTTTTAAAACACACTGCTAATATGAGACAAACGATTAATATGAAGCAAAACAGCTGTACTGTTTCCTCACAATTCATACTTGAAGGCTCCATTAACCAGGACTGATGTGCATAATTTTGAAACATTTTCCTGGTATCAAAATGATGTCAGACCTACAGTTCTGTAGGGGGTGGCGTTACCTATCACTCCATGGTCCACTCCATTCCTTCTCCCCCCAGGGGTTCCTCATGCGTATCATAAAGAGCTTCTCAGACTTGAAGTAGGCCAGCAGCCCATGTCCCAGTCGGACCTTCCTGACGTCTGTCACGGCATAGGCGTGGCCTTTAACCAGACCGCAGTCAAGTCGCGCCTCTATGTCCTCCACAGTGGTCGCCTGAAAGTAAACACGGCAGTCGCACTTTAAGATTGCATGCCGTGGCTTGAATCTTACACAGCCAATGGCCCAGTGTAACAAACAGTTGTCCCATCTGGTATAACCGAAGTTACTTTTTTCGAATGCAAGCAGTTTTGCAGGTGTGAAAAAAGCAATTATAGTTTACTTCCAGGGAGTTGCATGGGTGCCATTTTAAAGAGGCCTTGTTGTGTTTCTAAATCAGACCTTTCTGCGAGAGGAAGAAACAAGTCTAATGAAATAAATTCAGCAGTAGTGACTGGCTCATGGTGGGGCAGGAGGGTGTCAGAGTTGGAAAGATTCGTGGAGAGATTTGTTTTGGTTTCTCTGACTGTTTTCCTGTTTAAATGGATCTTTCAAAATTCATGAATATAAAACAGGTTTCTCAATTTGCTCCAGTTCAATTGTGCTGGAAATCAAAATGTAAGAATACCTGCCCTGGGCAAACAACGAGCTTCCTGACTTTGGTGTCATTAGCTATAAAGACGTAAAACCCTAACATTCTTTTTGTAGGTGAGAACTTATTTCATTGATTAAACCTGCACCCTAAATGCCTGAAATGACTTGTAAACTCCACCACTACAAGGTGGAGTGGAGGTTATGTGACCTCTGTGTGTTTGTCTTACTGTTTGGTTGTCTCTGTAAAGGTTGAGATAAAAGCCTTTGAATGGATTTGGGTGACACTGGAGACTGGACTGGAGAAATGGTTACTTATGGAAATAAAGATTATATTTCAGCATTGTGTAAACTCTTAGCGGTGGCAGAGTGTGCACTTTATGGAGTACCACTCTAGAGGTTAAGTGCTTAGAAGTGGGCTGCTTAAGTAGATTTGCCATTTGGCTGTCACATTTCATTTTCTTACTGTAATCTATGCATCCATTGATTTCAATGGTAATTCATACTAAAAATCTCAGTACAAAAAGTCCACTACTTATCAATCCACTAAATTACTCATTTTCAGATCAAATATAAAAATCCATTTCTGAACACATACAGACATAATGGAAGTATTTCGTTTCAGAATGCAACTACTCTTCCTCTCATATCCCCTTTCACAACAGTGCTGGACTGTAATAACTACCGTTCAAAGAGCCCGAAGTGGATTTAAATGAAGCAAAATGCACTTGACAGTAATTGGACTGTAAAAGCTGACACTTCCTTTCATATTGAGTTCTCGCTTGCTTGACCCAAGGCACGCAGGCAAAGAGAAATCGACCCCGGCGTAACAGTGGCAGCCTTGCGGTGCACCAGGCTTGCCTCAAAAGCGAGACAAAACTTTTTGAGAGTGCCACACACTAGCTCTGTCAGGGGCTGAAACTAACTGCCCTAATATTAAGATGCTGAATGCTCACTGTGGAGAGAAAAATGGTGCTGAAATTGTGTTTAATGGGTGTAAATTGTGTCAAAATAATTATGAGGCCTTAAATTTGGTCTTAACAGTAAAGGCCAAACTGCTCAGTACTTTCACTAAATTACTCCCCTGCTCCTTGGCTTCCCTTGGTGAAGGAGAGTGCTAGACACGAGAACAAAGCTTGTAACAAAAGATATACTCTCCAAAAAGGAATAAGAGACCTATGTGAAAAGGCAATCGGACACACATGCGTCTGTGACTGGGTAGTCACGGCTACGGAGTCTTTTTCATTTACATGGTCAGCCCCCCACAGCTCTTACTCTGATGGAGCAGCTGATCAGTCCGTCCCGGTTGTGGACTTTCAGAACCCTCTCGAACAGCTGGTTGCGGGCCGCCTCGTCCTGGGCGTACTGGCCCTCCAGGAGGTCCATGGGCTCAGACACACCCCCTGTAAAGTCCACCAGGGCGTCAGCTGTGTTGCCCCCGTCCAGAGCCTCGTAGCAACCATACACCCTGCAGGTGACATGACAACCATCATTAGCTTTCCCTGCCCACCCCTACCCTCAGGGACAGGGGGAAGTTACTTTGACTTATAAATTACTGATATTAGGGGAAAAACTATTTACAGTATATTCAAGTATAATCAAAATGGTGCTCTCTGGAAACAAAGGCAGTGATCAAAATGGGAAGGTAAACATTTTTCAGAAAAGCGTCATTATTTTCTTTGTGTCTGAATACCTGATTTTGTCATAAACATAAAGGTAGGATGACAACAACATAATGGTTATGTCTCATTGAGCAGTAATCATTTTTATGATGGAAAGCCTACGAATTATGACAATTTCTCTGACCCAGATCCATTCTCTTGGTACCTCCAATCCTCTCAAGCCCGTGGTGGGCAATCTAATCAATTTTTGTATTCTGCAAATGGCTTTCCATGCTGTCAAGGCTGTTATTGGCTGTACTTGCTTGGCATAGGCCTTCTCCACCAGCGCACTCCAGAACTCATTGTTGTCATTGGAGTGGCAATACACCAGCTGGTTGTCTACGGTGGGCAGCCGGTCATCGATGACCACGTCTACCCACTCCCCGAAACGCCAGAATCGGAAGTGAAAGATTCCTGCATAGGAATCAGGCTTCTCTGGATCCCACTCCTGCTCCTTCCAGTCTGGGATGACCTGCATGCAAGCACACACACACGCACACACACACATACACACACACAAATATGTCAGTGGTGCGGGCATTACTTTTAGCCTGTGGGTGAGTACTGACTGGCTCCATAAACAAAGTTCCATGAACTTCTCACAAAACCATCCCTTTCCCAGGAGGGTGTTTCTTGTCGCGAAAGGGCATTTATCACTAAGACTTTCAACATAAATCCAGTGCTCTAAATAAATCTAGAGCTGTGAGCTAGGGAGGGAATGGCTTCCATTTGTCAGCTCCACAGTATGCATATCCAGTGCAGGTCACAGGTATCCTCAGTGTGGTTCCAGAGCCCTCGTTACATCAAGGAGGATGAAAGAGAGCCAGAATGGCTCTGGCATTTACTATGCTCAAGATACAAATGACATCACTGAGGATCTTAATCCATCTAGTATTGAAGCCACCTTTTGGTACCAGGTTTATGTGTGCGACTTACTCAAATCTCATGTGCAAATGAGACCTAAGTCATTTTGCTTCTTGAAAAAATTGAACTGTTACATTCTTCCACTTCATATCTCTAACCCCGCCCCCAGCGCCTCTGCATTCTCTAAAAATCTGATGATTCTGTCTGTGTTTCATGAACCTTTATCGGGGCATGATTTCAAGTTCTTTACCAAACATCTCTCTCTCACTTGCTCTCTTTCTAGTTTTCTCTTTGATTAAACAAAGATTAATTTCATCCATATACAGTACCAAACAGAAGTACAAAAGGTGGACAATGCGTTCAACAAAAACAGCATAATTTATTGGTTCACACCTTGACAGCACTTAGCCATTACCAGGACCAGAGGACATCGAATGAGTAATTAATACTGCAGAAATGGATTGCCTTAGAAATGTCTTGAGGTGAATAAAATACAGCTTATGTTCTAAGTGAGATGACACTGACTGAGAAATATTTCTGAAAGATGGTCCAAATAGTTTTCAACTTTGGGAGAGTGACCTAAAGAGCTTCAATGTACCACTCATATCATGGGTAATGAGAAAGGACTTAGCCTAACGCCTAAATGCACGATGAGAGAAGGAGAACTGGGTAAGAGCCCATGACCCAAATGCAGTGCGGTTACCTTATGAGAAAGCACGAAACTCGTGAAAAGCAGAACCACGTCAAGTTGTCTAGACAGGCCTACTTCTCTGAGAAAAGATGACAGTATCTCAGCTCTCTGATCCGCTCCGCTTGTTTTAGGAAAGGCCACAGGGTCTGCTGAGAGCCGCCACAGGGTCTGCTGAGGGCCGACACAGCTGAAAGCCTAGCAGGGGTGCCCGTGAGGATGGCCGCAGCCATTTCCGCGGGAACCGTGCCACTGGGATGCTCTGCATGTGGGTGAGAACACCAGGGACCGGGGAGAGGATGTTCACAGAGTGGCTAATGAGGCCTCTGAGGAGAAGGAGGAGTCTACTGTCACAGGGCCAGAGCACTTATTTGGAATGTTCTGCATTCTCCTGCATACACCCCACTGGATGTGCGGCTTACTTCCTATCTCTGTACTCGGCCCTAGGGACATGTCGCCACTTTCAGTCGCTCACTGCAAGATTAGCGTGTCACAAATGCACCCAGGTCATATTTGTAAGCATGTTTTTTCTTTTTTTTCCCACATCTGGACAAGTGTAAAATTTCTCAGGACTGATGTAGACCAGATCTTACCTTACACTGTTAAGCCATTATGATAATTTATAGAAAGAGAAATGTAAGGGGTCATTGCAACAAATGTTGTTCGTACATTCAGCGAACTTTATGGGGTTGGAGCCCCTGACCTACAGCATAAAAAAGCCAAATTCCTTCCTTAATACCAAAAGAAACGGCACTGCAACAGATCAAGCTGTCTGGTTTGATTTGAGTGAGAGCAGATTCTGTTCCTGTGTCACTGTGAATTGTTCTGCATGCTGTGTTCCGCCCTTAGGTAAGAAAAAACTGTCCATACAGACAAGAACATCAGCTGTTTCCACTGACTAGTGAAGAGACAGTTGCTCCAGTACTCTTCTTCCCACAAAATGGAATGGACTTCAGAAATAAAACAGAACAAAATACTGTCAGAAGTACTTCTAACATTTTGGGTGTGGTGACAAGCTTATTGTGAACTCTCTGTAAGCTTACAGTGAATTAAGAGTACCTGTCCCATGCTAGTTAAGCACAGAGCAGAATGGGGCTCTGACCTAAAGTATTTAAAATTCTGCTGTACTACTGTCTCATTCAGATATATCTGCCTGCCTGCCTGCCTACACCTGTCTCTTTCAGCACAGCATTTTCTACACATGAAAAGCCCTCTAAAACTGAGTCTGTGCCCCTAACACACTTAATGTCTGCATGCTGCTGATAATCAAGCCAGTAAATTCCTTTCTGATCCATACCCAACAGCATCCTTATTCCCTCTCCTGCACCCTGGGTGCTGCTGACCATGCTTTTATAGAAAACTTAATGGTTCAGATCTATAGTGCATAGCTACTTTAAAAAACAAATGACAGGCAATGTTCTGAGAGAGGAGTATTTGTGACTATTTGCCAGGGTGTAGATGACATAAAAAGAAACAATCCAGGTAAACCCTTTTTAAATTAAATCCTACCCTGAAAACGAAGGAACACTACTTGCTTTGATTTAAGAAAACAGAAAGAGAAAAAGGAGAGAGGGAAGGAGACATTGATGTCCTCTCACTCAAACCTTTACGAGGTTGTGCACATTGTTACCCAACTGCTGTTGTCATGGAGATCCACCCCACAGTGGAACAGCGGAGAGTAATTTCTGCTGTAAAAGCTCATCTGAATCTCCAGACATTGGATCATCGCTTCAAAGTCATCTTTCTTGAAAATAACCTTTACAGAGATCAAAGACACTATTCTGCCAGTAAGCCCATTGAGAAAACAATGATATGCTCTTCTCTGCAGTGATGACGTATCCATGGCTTGATTTTCCACAGCATAACTGACATTCTGTTGATTGTGAACAGTTGATATTCCCATGAATGTACAAACCTTTACAGAGGAAAAAAAATCTATTGAAGCCCTCTAACACAACAAACACACACAATTGGGGATGAACAGCTAAGTAAGACAAAGGAGAAAAAGAATGTAAAAATCTCTCTTCCTTTACTCATAATTACAGCTACACAATTACATTATAGTGCTCTTCCATTTCAAGGGGGCGATATTAGCCTTTATTGATTGCATCTTCACGACCATGTATAATGAATGCGGATGAGCTGACACTGACCTCTTAGTTAACCTCTTCCTGTCTTTTCCTGAGAGACAGAGGCTGGCTGGCTCAGCATAACCATCTAAACCCTCACAGCTATGTTCCTTGTCTTCATATACAGTATTAAACAGGCAGAACTAGCGAAGGGTTGAGGGTTGCCAGGTTTTTGTGTTTTCTCTTATCATTTTATGTGATTGTGATGCAAACACATGCATTCAGTATATATTCATTGTGTGAATAAGTAAACAAACCCCCTGAGGATTTCTGAGCTTGGTCCATATTTGGATGCCCTTATTCTGTGTTTTTGGCTGTTTCCAATGGGATGATTGTAAGATTAAATATTTCAGGAACTCTAACATGCAGGCATGCTCTTTCTCCCTCTCTCTCTCTCTCTCTCTCTCTCTCTCTCTCTCTCTCTCTCTCTCTCTCTCTCTCTCTCACACACACACACACACACACACACACAGGCTTACTTTTTGCCACAGGGACTCTCGGGAGGCTAGACTGGAGCAGGCAGCCACAAACCAGCAGTTTCCCAGCTGTCCCTGGTGCAGATCGTGGGCACTGATGCCATCCACAAACAGGTGTGGGTCATCACACAGCTCCTGGCAGAGAGAGAGAGAGAGAGAGACAGACAAAGAGACTGAGAGGAAGGGAAGATAATGATAAAAAGAGAAACAACAGGGGTCACAGGGGTGAAGAAGTGATAAAATGGTGGAAGTGGGAAGGAACAAGGGAAAGGTGAACAGGGGAGAAAGTGGAACACACCGAGAGAGGCAGAGATAGAGAGAGGAAGCACGGGAATATAAGCAATGAAGACACAGTTAGAGTAAGGGAGTGTGAGCAAAAAATAGCTAATAGATGCTGGTAGAAAGAGCTGCATGCTGGATATAAAGAGAGAGTGATGGCAGGTGAAGGTTTGATAGAATGAAAAAAAGCAGGGAGCATGACAGAAACAAGAAAGGGAGTGAGAGAAAGAGAGGGAAAGATAGAGAAAGGTAAAGTAGATGGAGAGACTCCTTGGCAGAGCACCTTATAGACCCATTAATTACAACAGTAATTGTCCCACATGTATGGTGTATGGTGTATGGTGTATGCAACAGGACAGACATTCAATAAATCACACAGCTCTCGCAGAGCCTGGCAGCCAAGCTCCACGCTGTGCATTCGCTGACCTCGACTGGTGAGCTCTGCCACGGAGAGAGACACATCCAGAGAATAAAAGCGTGCGCTTCTTCACAGACGAGATAACAGACAGGCACTCTGATATGGAGGCAATTAGCATAGAATGACAGCGAGACCTCTGGGCCATGGCTTCATTTGGTGCCTCTGCATTATAAAAATTCCCTCAGAAATACCTGGATAAAGCTGAATGGGCTTTAAAAACAGCACATTTCTGTTAGAACTCAGTGTCCAGCTCCAACCTGGACTTATCTACATATTTAATACTACCACTCTGAAAGTCACTTCATTATGCTGCTGTGTCCGGTTGGTCATGGGCAGTGGTTTGATAAAATGTCTAAAACAGATGTTCCCACTGAGACAGGGTTCCCTTTGCTATTGTTATTAGTTAAGCAGTCTAAATATGTGCCACCAGGATTTGACCACACAACCAAAAGATGCAGAGATCAAACCCCCACTCCACAACGGTGTCACGCTGCCTTTCCTGCTGACTGTTCACAGCCTGTGTGCAGTAGCTACTAAGGAGTGACACCATACTGCTCTGAGGGACCTGCCGACTCTCAGCTTCTCTGCCCAAATCTCTAAACAAGTCTCAAGGTACTCATTAAGCCAAGCCACGAGATAGACAAACCTGTCACAATGACCACAAGAAACCACCCCGCAAGCTGTGTCCAAGGCCCACTCTACTTGCCACACAACCCTGCTCATTCTGCCTCTACACAGACACCTCTGCTCTGGAGGACAGTAATCAATGTTCAACATCGTTTAACCAACCTCAGACTCTAGACTGACCTATTTCTCTCTGGTTCCCTCTCGACCCTTTCTTTGGCGCCTACCACTCCATAACTCTCATTCACCAAATTACACAGCCTTGTTCCTACCCCCCTTCACCTCACATCACTCTTTATGTCTCTATTACATCTGCCATTAGAATCTCCTCCTGTCCCTTTCTCTCTCTGCCCTCCAACTGGCCCCCATCATTCTCTGTCTGTCCTGCCTTTGTTGTCGACAACATTCGCAATCTCTTTCCCTCTCTCTATCCCCACACTGTCTCCTTCTGTTGTAAACAGACATGTGAAGCTCTCACAGTTCTGTACAGCACTGTTGCTTCACTGACTCCATGATTAAATTGCTTCAGTGTTAAAAAAAAAAAAACAGAATGCTGCGCGTTATCTCAAAAACTCATTTATTAGGGTGTTGGGGGTTATGTCTTCAAGAATGTCTTTCCTCAAACACTGTACCTCAGTGGGGTTACTCTTTAATGGTGCTTGAACAAGTTTTACACAAATATGTTTAATAGTAACAATTTGACCTATACGAAGTAAAGTCTACATGATGCCTCTATGAAACACATATACATTCTGGTAATAAAAGACGAAACACTGTGCCACTGATCATTAGCAGTTATGGAATTTATGAATACTTGTATCAAGCATTACAGAGGCATTATAGCTGCTATGCAGGCATTATGGGTAGTGGGAATTCAGTAATTGCATCAGTTAAATACCTCATCATTCTGCCATCAGCTCTATAAATCATCTGCTCCAAATAATAATAATAATAAGACACAACTTACCAAATTAACCACACTGGAACTACATCCTGTCATTACAGCCCTGTGCTGTGGTACACTTAACCACATGTGCTCAAATACCATGCAGTCACTTCACTGCTCTGAACCAGACTGAAACAGCACTGATAAACTACAGAAACTTTACATTCACATGAATAAATTACAGAATCCTCCTTCTGTATTAACAAACGTAAGTTTTTTACCATTATATAATGAACTACTGAAACCTTTGCCACTTCATAAATGACTGTTACTCCTACATGAATAAATGACAGAATCCTTTACTGCTACATTAATATACTATAGGAAGTGTTCCTTTTACATTAATAAATTACAGAGGCACTTATCTCTTTATGAATGAACAGATGACCAGAATACCAACAACCTTTACCATTCCATAAACTAGTGAAACCTTTAGCACTAAATAATTAAGCTACTAAAACTTTTCTTTCTACATGAAGAGATTATGTTTTATTAACATTTTCTTTGGTGAAGTGCTGTTCAATATTCCCTACAGCTTTTATATTGAGAGAAATAATTACCCAGAGCACGCTGAGGTGTTATATGCCACAGATTAATCACTCAGTGGCAGAAAAAAAAAAGGGGGGGGGGGGTCACAGGATGAAACCACAGTCATCGCTATCACATCATGACAGAAACCACCAGAGCAACAAAGAGCAAAAGGATCTCTTTCTATCCAGTCACCCCAAAACTGACTTTCTATGTCAGATCAGCTGTTTTAGAGAAAACTGTGTGCTTTTAAAGGAGGCAGTCAACATCAAGCCCACCTCAATGAGGTGCCTTTTGGAAACTCTTGATCTCAATTCAGTTAAATCTTAATTCCAGCTCAGATTCCAGTTGCTCTGTTGGGCATGATAATAATACTTTCATATTGCCTTGGCAAGTGCATGGTGAATGAATGCTTTGTCTCTCCATCACTGGCTCTCGTCATTCTTTATAGATTTGGGGGATGGGGTGGTGTGATGATGGACTTGCGTTAGCCAGCTAATCATCAGTCAACTATTAGTAAACAAGAGAACAAGTTATCTCACAATGCCAAGTACATCTGGTTATTATTACAAGGTTATACATGTATGAAAGATTTAATGTATTAATATGTTTATTTCTAAAATTCAGAACCCAAAGCACAACAGCTTTTTATGAACAGTAAAACATTATCCATGTGGTCATGTCAGTTTCAGTTTTTGTATTTCTTTGCTTTGAGATGGTCTACCCAAGTTCCTGTTTTTCTTTTTTTTTTCATTTGCCTTTCATTGCTCATTATTAAATCACATTGAAAGGAACTGAAAAACAGGTAGTTAAACAGCTCTGTGGTAATATCTTCTGGTCATTTTTATGCTTATAACAGCTGGATGAAAAACCCTCCCAATATCAAAAGAAACATCAAAGACTGTGTATCACAGCCAGGTGATTAGGGTGGTCACCTTTGGGCAAAAACATACAGATCTGTCACATCCATCCCATATGCTCCACTGAGCTTGCACCAAATGTTCTCAAGGCGCCACCAAGATGTAGCTGAGTGATAATGTACACAAAGCTGTAATGTGTCAGTCATGTTGTGAAAACATCATCAGGTGTTAGCCAGGGGAATACTGTAAAAATGGCACACTGCATCTCTGTGGCACTGCTTTGGTTAGTGACATGTCATTTTGTCACATATCTAATGTTGTCAGCCACACCGCTTCAATTTTAAAGCAGTGTTGTGAGCACGCTTGTCTGTGCGTTAGCCTGATGGATAGCACCTTCTGCACAATAAGTCGGTGGAAAGGCTCTGTGTAGAGGTGGAAACAAGGCTCCACCCCTACCATCCCACCATTTTCCTGCCAAATTTTAGTTAGAGGAACAATCTATCCAGTTCAGTAGGTTTCTCACAATGCCCAAAGTCTATGCTTGTTGCTTGAAGTAAATGACCTGACTGCAAGTGGTCTGTTTGAAAAAAGTTCTGAACAGAGAGACTTGCTAATTTTATGCAGAAAAAAGAGCATGGCGGACCACATTCAATAAAGTTACAGGTGGGAAAAGTCACAGTGGAGCACTAAAAGAATTGTACATAATGTTAATTAAAATCTTGGGTACACTGGCAGGAAACGTCCATGTACTTGTTGGCATTTCATTATATTATATTGCACTACTGAACAAATGCCACTTGTCTGTGACTTATAAGGATTTTTTTTTATCATTACCATTTTTAACAAGAAAGTGTTTTGCTTAAGGTTAAATAGGTGCGCTCAAATGGTGCAGCAACAGAAACAACAGAAACCTTTTTGCTCATGGGTCCAGATCCCTCACTACATTTCTCCTATTTTGCCAGTCTGCAGCATTTCCCCCTTTAAAACAGCCATATTCTTCGGAAGATACCTTATTTGTTGTGTATTCTCAAATTTCCCATTGAGTATGAACAGTACTGCATTTCAAACACCAACAGATATTGATAGTTAACAAGCAATTGCTTCAGATAAATTCACGGGGAACCCTCTCTGCTTCACAGTGGTAAACAATTCAGCTCTTGGATCTCCATTAAATTGCTCATTAGTTTCTCTTGAATAAACTCCATTCCCATGCGTATTGTCACAATGACAGACAGCCTAATTTAGAGGCAATGGTTTAAGTACACATGCACTTAAAGAGACATACTCTACACACAAATGTACAGCACATAAAATTTATGTGTTTCTCCTCAACTAATTAAATTTTGGCTAGCAATGTCACCAAAGACAAATACTTATATTTGAGAGTTTCAATGTCTATATATTCAGACAAGGCAAATGGTGTAGTTCCTGCTTCTGTTTTGTGCTCCATTTACTTGTTTGTGCTTGCGCGTCTCCCTGCTGTTTTTAAAGAGATGGCATAACAGCCTTTGTTTAAATTCTAATTTGCTCAAAAATCATGGAGATTTGTTACAGTGAAATTCAATTTTGTTCACATCTTTTCCATTACTGGGGTTCACTTGACATCTGAGTAGTAACAAGCTGTCTGCATTGGTTGCAGTTCATGCTCTGTTCCGGCTATATGCACCAGGTGATCCCCTGTCCCCTCCCTGATTCAAATTTCTATCCCCCAGGGAAATATGTCAAAAAGAAATAACAGCCTGTGAAAAACTATAAGAATAATTAATTACAACAGTGATTTCAGAGTACTTGCAGTTTAGCAAAATGTATTTTTATGTTAAATGACACCAAACAACAGTTTTGGCACATCTTTCCAACAAATTCAGCATTCCAGTACATGCTCTGAGTGCTGGAGTGGTGTAGTAAGTGTAGAGATGCTTCCTATTGGCTGGGGTCCCACAGTTAGGTCATGCAGTAATCTGACCCAATGGTGTGATAGTTTTTATGTCTATCCCCAGAATGCATTTATCCTGAATTTTTTTTCCCAGTGCATGGACAGTTCTGTGGCTTCTTTGAGGTGGAAGTAGAGCCCTGACGTTTATTGTTGGGGAGAAGTAGTGACATTGGGGACCTAATGAGATTCTAAGTGAGCAACCCGGAGGGATTCTCCGTGATTGCCTGGTGACATCCTGGGGACCTGCGGTGCATACAAAATGACTGAGTGGGTTGGGGGTGGTGGGAGCTGCCCACACAAGAGGTCAACAATGTGCAAACTCAGCTGGAACCTCACTGTGGGAATGCAACTTTTAATCACAGCCAAAGTCACAGCATAAATGCCGCTGTGGCATCCCCCTCAAGGCTCCCCATTTTCCCAGCATCCCCTCTGCTTCTGTTACTGAGAGCCAATAAAAGCTTCGGTTAATGACCAATGAAGGTCTTGGTTAAAGGGTTCCAGATAATTTAAAGTGCATACTTTAGATATAATATGTTGTTATATGAATATTGATCTTCATTTTTCTCATTTGCTTCTCTCATGTAAAAACATGCTTAAGAGCCCATTTTAAATTGACATATGTTCCTCAAGCACATTCCCCTGAGTGAGCCTACATTAATCTAACAATTAATCTTAAGAGGATGTCCCACAGATCTCACATGCTCTTCTATTTACTGTAATATACCTAACCATCTCAAATATGAAGATTAAGTAAAAGTGTATTGCAGCAATCACACCTGTCAATCCGAGTGATGTTACTGGTTAGAGCTTGTAGGACATTTCCAACTCATCACAGGCCCTATTCTCTTAGCTATGAGGTAATGTCACTGCACTTTGGAGCAGAAGTCCAGGGTTTGGTTCCCATCTCCAGCAGTTAAGCTCATCTCATCCCTCCAGAAACCCCCTGCTCACCACAGTATTATAGAAACATAAATCCAACACACACAGAAAACAATTATTTCCACAGACACAGCTGAAGTAGGCTTAAAATCATATATTATTGGATTGACACTGTCTACACCTGACTAGTAGTGGCCAGCCTTTATTATGAGAAAAAGACCCTTGGTTGATGAGGATTAGAACTCTAGTTTTGGTGTTTTGGGGGCCAGAGTGACACCAAATATGTATCAAATAAGCATGCTGATCTGGGCATCATCTCCTTCCCAGCTTCCCAGCTCTGAAGAAATACTGACCTGACAAATTACACTCACATTTCACAGCCACATAGTCATAAATATCCCCAGATCACTAATCTATGAGCTGATGGAAGCAGGGAGCTGAGATTTGGAGGGGAAAAGAGAGACAGAGAGAAAAGAGAGACAGAGAAAGAAAAGAACAAGAAAGGAAGAGAAGTTAACCTCAGTGAGAGCTGCAATTTATGCCCTTTCCTCAGAGACAGATTTGGCCGTAAACATGTCACAGTGCCCTGACACAAGGATCTGCCTGACACTTAATATTCTTTCAAAGTTGCTGCTATTTTGCAGTGGCATGATTTCTTTCTCCATTACAGCTGATGCTATCAATGCCTTAACAAAGCCATGTTTAATTGAGTTTAAACCCAAGCTCTATGACAACAAGATATCTGCCCTCAAAGAAACAATAGGTGAATATAAATACACCAACATAGGATGGGAACCTTCTATTCTGAATTCAAAGGGCAGTAGCGGATCTAGCTCAAGCAGGGAAACAGTAGGACTGAGAGAGCATTGGGAAAGCACTGAACAGGGAGACAAGAGGAGGGAAGGGGCCTGCAGTTCCAGGAATCACCCAAGTAGCCGCACTGGTCCAAAGATGTGACAGCATCCGGGGAGCATGCCAGTGCAAAGACCTCCCTCCCCAACAACTACTGCAGGTGATGAGGTGATCACAAGTGAGACCACTTGGACCACATGTGTGTCTCTGGAACTGTCACTACAGTTGTTTACAGTGAAGGAGGTGCATGTCTGCACAACCCTTATGAAGCTCTTTGACTGTTTTGGCTTCAGTGGAAGGTGTCATGTAGTGACATGTTCAGGAAGAAGCAGTAGAGTGCATTACCACTGAGTCCAATATATATTTTCTGTGGACAGGATAAACTGCCCCTGTAGTAGCATCCATATCAACACCTGGAACATATTCTTACAGATACTATGGGAAAGACTCTGCACAGCTCCCATACCCATAACAACAGCTAAGCCAGTCACTACTCTCACTCGCAACCAAACTGTTACCCCTCCTTTCCACTGACACACCCATCACTGTCACATTGAAATATCACTGTCATTAGAGTCACCTTTTGGAGACAATATTTTCCTGCTTGTGAATGATGACTGAAAAAACATCAAATATGCCACTGTTACAGACGAAATGGAAATGGTTTCAGCATGGCACCATTATTACAAAGACAAATGACAGGTTCACTAAGTGAGCGGCACATAACTTTAAACCATAAATCTATTGACAGTACTGCAACTCTGATCCTGTAATAGTAGCCTATGCGGCTTTCACGAGGGGGACGCACTTAGAATGCAGGCAGTAAAAGAGGGATAAAAGACTCGGACAATCTTGACATTCTGTCTGCCTCTGGGTGTCAGCGGGTGCAGTTTTTTGTGCCTCCTGGGACTTCATGTAGTTCCAAATGCTATCTTTGATACAGCCAGGGAGCTCTGATGTCTCACTGAGAGCAGCTGCCTAGGAGTCACATGATTAAAATCTGACAATAAGGTTGATTCTTTGGAACTTTTCGGACCAAAGCATTCTAAAAGGATGCTTAACATTTTCAAAAGAACTCCCCTAGCTCAGGATTCAAACAGGAGTGTTGCTTTTTTGCCATTAAAAAGAAAAGTCTTAAAGTTTTCAAGACAGCACCTTGCCAATATCATGTCAGCACCATCTCTATGATGTTGTGAGGACATCACGTGCTATGTGGAGGTGACAGAAATTACTATTCACAGTGTGTCTGTTACATTATCTCTCAGGTCATGGTCAATGGTGTTCCTTGTACAGAATGATAATGTGTATGTGTGCCAGACATATTAATCATGATTGTTAACTGAAGGAGACATTACTTAAATCCAACAAGTGTTTCTAATTTATTCATTCACTCACTAATCAAACACTTAATTGCCATGCCCATTAAAGTCCTACAGCAGTCATGTTAGACTGAATAAAATAATGTTCCAGTTCCAGCTGTGATAAAACACTATGATTTTGTTAATATATATGCACACATATATATGTATGTAAACAGTGCTGCTGTAGGTGGACCTCACATAACAGGAGGTGTGAGGAGTAGGTGTGTCAGGGCTGACTATCAGTGCATTTATGTGACTGAGAGTCACTCTTTTTTCAACATTCACAAATTGGTTCAGGCCGTACCAGCTACACTCACACTGCACATTAAATTTCTTTCCCAGAACTGACCGACAGATTGACAGATGGCACCTCACCCTCGGCCTCTTCCAAATCACCCGTCCGATCCGATTGCCCTGGTAGAAGAGGGACTCGTCGACGGCAGGGAAGCGCGGGTCCTCAAACAGCATCCCACTCTGCAGACACTGCTTCTTCAGGGACGCATAATGCTGTCCCTCATAAGCTTTCACTGAGGTGAACATGCTTCAGCCTGCAGGTACAGCGCACGGCGCACAGGGGGCGCTGTCATAAAGAGATGCAGACAGAGAGAGAGAGAAAGACAAGGGTCACCCAAGGAAGCTGAGCTGCGGCTGAGACTCTTACAGTCAACAACTGGGTCAAACCTTCCTTACCTCCTCATCCCATTATCCCCCTGGAGGTGCCAGGAATCTCGTGACTAATTGCATCACCATGTCGTTTGCTGTTCTGGCGACACGTGCACTGTCATTTCTCATTTTGCAGCGGGTTCAAGCCCATCTGGGTTCTGTCTGTAAGCAGGTGATGAAATCCCAAAGGGACCCCACCATGTTGCCTGACTGCAATGACAAGCTGCCCATCCCCAGTGGACTTGAATGCACTGTGGAAATGTGTTCCAAAATAAGCACAGGAAAGGATAGATCCTGCTTGTTTGACTGCAGATCGCTAACGTATCTGTGTTTGCACAGTTTCTTGGGGGAAGATGTAAAACACCACTGTGTCATAACAAATAAATACTACCACATGATCTGCATGTACATTTCAGGGATAAAGACTAATGACTGCTGATGAATTATTTTGTTTTAATCATTTTCCACACTATGAAGACAGGAGACTTACCTTACAGAAAAATGAGATATTTTAAAGAAACAGGTTTACATCACCATGGATAATTGCTCCTATGATATCATTTTTGAAAGCCTTTAGCAAGGTGGGGGAGGGCTTTTTTTCCTTTTTTAAAATTGCTACATGTTTAATGGTTTCTTTCCCAGTCTCTGACATCAACCATTCATCTCTCGGCTTTGTAATCATACATTTGGTGAAATATGAATACATGCCAGAAAGACATCAATATAGTATTTGATTAATGCTTTGATTCTACCTTTCATTTTTATCTGACTTCATACTTTATCTAACGTCCTGACTTTTTAAAAATACTGCTATTTCCACAGAAAAAAAAATCCTGTATGAAATAACAATGGGAATCACAAGGATTATTTAAAAATGGATTTTAACAACTGAATCTTCTGCAATGCATTTATGTTGTAAGATTCTCAATGAGGAACATTTTTATCTGAAAGATAACAATATGGTTTGCAATAAGGTAACCTGTCTGGAGGAAGCACAATTACAAAGAGAATGCCAAAAACAATTGTACACAGTGCTGCACTCTGCCTCATTTCACCAGTGTGGATTTATTGGCACATTTGCTGGTAGGCTGGCTGTAACCTAGGAAACGGACAGTGGTGGAGGGGAAGGGTTAAATATCTCTGGCAGGCACACTGAAACTGCAGCAGGAGACCTGAGTCGCCTCTTCATCTGTGGAATCCACTAACTACTAGCATCCCTCCCAATGGCAGACTCAAGAGAATAGCCAGGATAACAGCACTGACACTGCTCCCCGGACAAGCTCAGACTGATGACTAGGATCTGAAGAGCACTAATACATCTTTTTCAGGCAACTCTGTCTTTTAGCCAACACCGGTTGCCTTTCCTCAGGTGATATAAGCTTGACAAATAAAAGCTTGGTAATACCATAAAACACAATTAGGCTAGAAGAATTTTGCTTCATCAAAAATGCATTACTTTATAAATGTCTCCATAGCGCTAATTACACCCATCAATCATTTTTCTTGTTATATTTTTGATTAATAAACCCATTATCTTGCGGGTAAAATATGCCACTTTATCAATAAATAATTGCGTATTCAGTGTTATGATACATGCAAATTAGGCTTTCAATATATTTTAATGTGCATAAGTTTTATTCTGACTTTCTGAAGGTTCCTGACACAAGAGACCAACAAAAAAAAGAAGCATGTATGCAAGTTAAAGGACAAAAAGTGCATCAGTGTTTTGAAATCCCATTATCGTGGCTGACTAAGTAATTTCCCACAATAGCATTGAATGAAGAAAAAAAATCTGCAATTCCTCAAACGGATAACCTGATTTTAAAAAATAGATCTGGACTGAAAACCATAACAGCCCGAGAACATTTTTAAGAAGTATTTCTTTGATGTTCAAATGATTTGCACTGTTTCATTTCAAGCAAGGCTCAAAAACTCACTCCCATAGATCATTTCTGTAAAAAGGAAAATTTTTTTCCTCTGTACATATTGATCCATTCACTAATGCCCTTTGCTGTAAAGAAGCATGATGGGGTTTGTGCCGTTAGGCGGTGGCAACGGGGCTGGGTTACCAGGGAGATTCTTTCATGGGATAAAGCAGACAGCTCTGTAATCTTGTTAGCATTTAGAGGTGGAGTATAACTCAGAAGAACTGGCAGAAGAAAGATTCCTTACCAGGGAACCTTGCTCCAGATGGAGTGATATCTTGAATCATGCCATTATGAGTGAACTGACCACAACGTTTGTGTTGTCAGCGAATTGCCCATTGCTTAAATATAAACACCCCATTTGCAAAGGTTTCTCATGCCACGTCATGCACCTTACACAATGACAGCTTAAGCAAACAGGCAACTTGCACTGAACAGTGATTACACAAGGATAGTGGCATCCTGGTTCAGCAGGAAAATGAAAACTTGCTTAACAGATGTATTTGTCATGTCTGGCAAGGAAAATGAGCGCAGATTTTACTGATTGACTACTGTCATAGTGACTACTTTCATACACATTGTCATGTGCACTGACTCAAAATGGTAGAGCTGCTCAAAAACACAACAAAAAAAGGGTGAGGTGAGTAACAGCATCTAAGACAGCTAGTGGGGTCATAAGTGCAAATGTTCTGAGAAACATGACCAAGTCTGGCTGTACATTTGGCAACCACCTCCACTAATAATGCTAATTAAAAATAAGTAAGTGTCCTATTTATTATTCCTTATATAGAAACTAATGTAACAAAATATTAGATTAAAAACTGAAGTCTTATCTGTCATGAAATATACATATATCAAGTACTTTGATAAAGTTATACCTGTGCGTGTTTTCTAAACGCCTGCATGTTTTTTTTTGGCTAATTTGGCATGTATTAAATTAATTCATTATCTTTCTGATTTCATATTTGGACAAATATAACTCTGCCATTTAAGTATGTCTGGGAATGAGGCAGATAAGGTCAGGTGTCTGGAGAGGGCGCTGGTCATAAATACAGAGGGTGGCAGGTGTATTCGGCTTGGCAAGTACTGTGAAATTATGGACAGGATCTCATCTTCATCTGCAGTCCAGGGATACCCTGACACCCATGCAGCTGTCATTCAGATCCAAGGTGCTCTGGCTCCAGTATTTAGGTAGACACAGTTGTGTTATCAGTGGTTATGTCATGTCATCTGTCATATCATGTCTCATGCCTTAGTGACATCACCAGAGTCAAGCCATCTCACAATCCAGCATTTATTATTTTTGCCAAAAGACATAATCATCCCTAAAATACCCATGTCAAATTTGATTTAAACTGTGTAAAACTGCTATCAAGCAAAAGGCTTCAAAACAACATAGACAACTCAGACAGATTTTAATCAAGTCTTCAAACCATCTCAATAAACTAGGAGTTAACACAGTTATCATACCGTATATTGTGACCACTTTTGCCAACACTTGCAAATTATTTTATATAAAGAGATGTGCTCCTGTTTCCTTTCATTAGGCAAAATAATTCCTTTTGGCAAAACTTCAGATAACACAAAGCAGGCAACAGACTGTCATGCAAAACTAACCCAGTCCCAGCCTGCATGTCTTTTGAGAGAAGTAAGAGCAGAGTAGTGTGGCCCCACTTTTGACTGAATGGGCAGTGGTCCAGGACTGTTTACACTGCAGGAACAGCAGTACTACACAGTTTCATTGCAGGGATAGCAATGCAGCAAGGTTTCAGCACAATTTGTTATGGGGACAGCAGGAATCGTTTCTTTACAATGAGAACACAACACAATTTTTTTTTTTTTTTTTTTTACAGAGAATTAGGGCTTTTTCTAATTATGTCACAGGTCTAACTCCTGCCATACTGGACGGCTGCTCTGTGGCTTAACGAAGTGACAGTGGACGAGTAAGAAGATGTGTTAATTAAAAAACCAACTGCAATTCACTGTTTTCCATCAGATGCACTTTCATTGCAAAGATCACTGTGGTTATCATCTTTTGAGATCTTCACAGTGAAATTGATATTGTTAGCTAGCCAAATGAATTATACTCACTACTTGAATCATTTAATATACTGGTATTCAAGTAGAGAACACCAGATAAATGGCTACCTAATCATATAAACCCCCATAACGTACAACATTATAATAGTACTTGTTATACAGAATGACGGTGATGCATGGTAGTGTGTGTACTTGGCTTCCTTGAGTTCCTACGCCGTTTAGTCATGTTAGCATAAGTTCACCTGTGGTAGGGCTTGAATAGTGTTATGCTCACACTCACTGGTCTGGTAGTGTGTTAGCCTGGTCTGACACTGCTGCTCATTCAACTTGAACAGATACACCTCTGTTCTTATAATGTTCTGTTCTTACAATATTGTCTCCATTCACTAGCTAATGATGATGCTATGCTATGATGGCAGAAATTTGGATTACTGATAGAAGTATGTGGATATGAATAATAAGCTTACTAATATGGCTCCTGGGTATGGTTAAGTAGAGAATGATTGCTGCAGCCAGTTTTTGCCAGAACAGTTTTTACGTAGCATATGGTACCTTACAAGATTATCTGTGGGGATTGCTGAATTCAAAGACTGGGAACGAGACCAAGTTTGTCATTTTGGACAGCATACGTTAACAGAACATAAGGCACATATATGCTATACGCCATTGGTTAAACACTGATAATTTCAACCCAGTATGGGCATATATTTTTGGAAACAGGGAGAAATACATGCAAATCAAAGGGATGAAGGAGCGAGAACTACATGAACTACATGAAACCTGAGCATCCTGCTGCATCCTACAAAGGACCACCAGGATTTGAACCATATGGGCTACTGCTGATTGGAGGAGCTGCTTCACTTCCACCGCCCTATGGCAGAAAACTCTGCTTTGCTGAACCACAGGGGCAAAAGCACAGAGATGCTGTTGTATGTCTGCTACAGAGGACATGGATGGAAGACTGGCGAGTCCTCAGCCCACAGGATGTGACAAGGGGTCATACCCTGGGGTTTATAAATCAGACAGAGCAACTCTTCTGCAGTTGCACATTCACATCAATATACCTCTGCACTTTGGTAAAGGTATGTGTATGAAGAATAGACAACCATGGTCACAGAGGCACTTACTTAGTCAAGTTGTGAGATTCTGCATGATCACAATGGCATGTTGAAATAATCAAATACTAATGACAGGACAAAATGTCTGGTCAAATGTGGTTTACAGGGCAGGTATGGTCAGGTCATACAGGCACCATAACTAATACTATTCAAACAAGAAATAAGGTGGGGGTATGAGAAGACTCCCCAACTTAATATTATCTGCAGCAATATTGTGAACTAGCATGCACAATAAAGCATTCAGCATTTTAAATAACCTGGTAATGAGCACGGGCATTCTCACTGCAGTAACAATTGATAACAGAATTAATCAGATTTGCAGTTTTAGAATATGTGCTTTTACTAGCCATATTGAGCAGTTTTAATTACAACTGTAATGAGTTGAAAGCCTCCCTCGGACTGAACGATGAAAACGATATTTCACCCTTTTCTTTGTGTGCAGACACTAACTACATCATTCTCGTCTCCCTCGCGGTGCAGCACGCGAACTGTCAGATGGCAGGGACTACCCCCTCGAGCCATCAGTGTAGCTACAGCAAGCAGGATTGGAACCATATATCACATAATTATGGGATCATGTCTCGCGCTTTCCAATTTAAGGAGCTTGCACTCAGTCTCTCTGCAATCCGTTGTTAAAACCCTCACCATCCTTTTCATTGTTCAAATATCACACAAAACACCTGCAGCATCGAGGTTGCGGGTGAATTTCCCCCTTTACCTGAGCAGGGTTCCTCTCCCTCGGTGACGTATTATCTGTTTCTCCCGGGTTCCAGCGGCGATCTTGCAGTTCCAGTGCTGCTCTGACTCCTGCTCTCTGATGCTCGGGTCCTTTTGCTCCGTTTGCAATTTTCTTACTCTCACCCGCCTGGGAGGAGCTAGCGAGCAGTGCCTCAACCCGAACTGAGCATGTGCAACCTGGAACTCTGCTCCAGCCATATTACAGCAATCTAAATACGGCTTGTAATATTCTACGGTAGGATGACACAATGCAGCTGTGTGTAGTACAGCTACCTAGGTTTGCTGAACAGGTTTACGTATTTTTCTTTCACAGTGATGTGAGTCTGTATGAAATTTATTCCAATATTCCCAAAGGCTAAACGCCAAACATCTAAATATACATTGCGGATATACACCTTCTACGATAATTTAGGTCATTCTACACCTGCGGTCTTACACTGACAGAGCAGTTGCAAACGATACTGAATATCATTGCATTTAACATACTAGAGGTGTTTATTAACAAATTCAGTATTATGGTGTTGCCCTATAAGGCTTGTTGGATCTTACCATAACTCTAGGACACACAAAGTTACTGACTGTTTCTGTCAAGTTACCCAGCTCTTTCATTCTGTTTATTAGTTTTCTGATTCTGTGGTGATAGCTGTTTGCAAATGGATTGAATACGTCCTCCCGCTTTTGCGAGAGGTAAATGAATTCCTCATCAGTTTCTTTTTTGGTACATTCTATTATTACAACCATTGGTAGTCCCTCACCCTGCTCAAAATAAGAATCAGCAAGAATTTCAGGATTCCTTGATATCAACAACTCAGAAGATGCCCAGAAAGTCATTATTGTCAATCTGACACACCACATGGTTTTAGCTGTTAAGACGTTGTACAATTTCTGCGTGCATGCACCAAATTTTTCCAAGAATTCTGGTGAACTTGAAAGGGCACTTTTTTTTCTTTTTTAAATTGCATTGATATTTTGACAGTGATATGAAGTGAATTGTAAAATTTTCATCACATATTGACAACTTTTGTCATTGGAGAAACAACAAAGAATGTGTGCTGGTAATATGTTCAATTTAGCGTTGAGTAACTTCAGAAGTGCCACAACAAAGATCAACTGACATAACTGGCAACAGGCCAGTCTGTGCATTTGCAAAGTTCTACCTTATAGTTTTTGATATTAAAAAGGGTTTCTTCCTATTGTTTTTGTTTCCATTTTCTGCATACCAGCCATTTTTGATTGGAAATATTTTCATTTTGTCTCAGACTGGCATTTATTTATTGTTGGATAATAATGTTTACCAAAGTTCCATTCATGTTATTCAGCATGAAATCTCAAGTGAGCTGTATCATTTGCTGTAGCAGTGGAACACAAGTGGAACACAAGAAATATAACAGGTTATCTTTTTTATGGCAGATTATGTGTAATGATAATGTGTATTTCATATACATACATTCATATACATATACACATACAAAGAATATGGTTCTTTCTACATATTTTTGTTTATCACCTATGATCCCTGTTTGTTGGTTGACAGACGGTGCCAAATTAGCTGTAATTTTCTCAAAACTTTAACCATAAAACGGCTGGACGGTTATGTCATTGTTACAGCTCACAGTTTAACTTTTGCAGTCAACTGAATGTAGAACTGACATATTTCCACACACAATGTATGAAGTTCTAAAAATTTAACACGAATTTAGACACGCGTAAGATGTTTTTAAAAAGGCTGAGCACTGCTTCTCTGTTACTTACCCAAAGAAGTGATCGGCATGCAGATTTTCGTTTGCTGTAACCATTAAAAATACCATGTACATTCACATATTTTGTGTCGTGCTTGGCAAGGGCTGCACAGGGCTTTGTATTTGATGCAGGTACTCAAGTGGCTGAATTTCGGTAATGGTTCGACAGTAAAAACTTTTTATTTATGAGCCACCAATTCTGTATATTTCAATCCACATGATGACTGAGCATAATAGATAATGACTTCCACTAAACCAAGTTTATCTGTAGTAAAATGTCCCCCACTTGTGGTCAACAGGCGCAAAATGAATACTGCACGTTCATCAACCTCCCCACATGTCACGTTTTCACAGGTCCACTGGTGGTATGCAGCTGTAGGTCATAGTCAAAAGCGTTGAGGCTAATTTTCTCTACAGACCTGTCCAAGGGAACAGATTTTTAATGTTATTAGTTTTGTCTGGGCGGATCTTATATGGATGCTCATTTTGAGTAATTGTAGTGATTGCGAAAGCTACAAACAAAGCTACGATCAAAAATACCAACCAAATGTTGCTGTTGGACAGAATACGAAATTTTACCTAACACAGGCTAACAGAGCCGAGCACTGCCCAGTAGCTGACGTAAATTAGACTTCTTTAAAGATAGTTTGTGATTATACTTTGGGTCACGCAAGCTGAATGTAACGGCGCCACCCTTTTCCAAAGACAATTTTTAAAAATGCACAGGAAAAAATATAAAACTTCAGATAGCAATGATTAAATAAGGGATTAAGTAAACAATCAAAGAGGGATTCAAAAGATTAAATAAACATTTTTTCTGACCTCACGCCCGTGCTGTTCTCTGGTAAAACATGCGCTCGCAGCTATTGGATACTTTTAGACACTACACGCCCCACAGTGCACCAGAGCGCCTGACCTTTGCTTACTGACGTCAACATAATAAAGCGTAAGCATCTACGGAAGGCATGATTATGACATACAGGTCCACAGGTTTATAATATACTTATTTGTTTTGTGCTTGCAGACTTGGAAAAGTATCAACGAGGCTGTAGTCTGATGAATGATCGCCAATGAATGATATGTAAACATTTAATTATTGCACTGAAAATGAACATGAATCAAAAACAAGCACATTCCTTAACTAAAATATTGAATGACCTAGTAAGTGAGGCACAGCTGAAGTGGACACTGCTACTGGGGTAAGATCAGGCAAGGCCTGATAAGAACTGGGCAAAATGGTGGACTACAGCAGGAAATTATGGTGTTGTGTCAGGGGACAGGGAAACTAATGCCCCAGCACAGAGATGGGGAGACTGGCTTTTGAGGGACTAATGACATTAGATGTTATATTGAGGTCCCCAATCCCTCACTACTCTTTATAAAGAGCAGCGGCAGGGGTAATGCAAGGACAGCTGTGTCTGGGTGGTGGATAGCGTTTCCCTATTCTCTGTAGAAAAACTTTGGGATCCTAGAGGTAGGAACACCACATAGATTTATTCACACAGTACTGTTCTGAAAACCCACTATTCTGGTGTGTTCACCGCCAATGTGACTGAAGCCCTGGCTTGACTGACTCTACCTTCAGGGGACAGGGGTATTAAATACAGGAAATTTCCCGTCCACTCTTGCTCTGAAACCATACTGCAAGACACATTAAGACATAAAAAGTAAAAAGTTATCCAAATGCCCTGGAGACGTTAGAACATTGGACATATGACAGATAAGACAAGAGGACAATTTATTTAAGTGCACAGAAGAGACCTTTACACAATGTTAATTTAATCACGTGGGTAGAAGTGCTGAAGCAGGCCTTTGAGGTCTGCCATTTGTACAAAGTAAAATCTTTCCTCTCCCTACAGATTCTGCCCCTGAGCAAATGAACTTTATTTTAATTTTATTTCAAATGTCAAGAATTAGAGGGCATCATGCTGAAACACGTCCTGAGAAAGTGAGCCTTTTTCACACCTAAGCTCAGTGCTCTGAAATATTTTAAAGGGTTTTGTTGGGGGAGTGCTCCTTACTGCAGATACCTCGGTGAATCAGGGGAATGTGTCTGCATGTGTATGCCAGCCAAACCTCTTCAGCAAACCTAAGATACTTAGAATGCACTTGAATAGATAAAAAAAAAATCATACATAACAATATGTAAAATATAACAGCAATTAGCATGAAACAATAACCTGTGCAGAGAATCTACACAAAGAGAGGCCTGAAGTTTTATTTTACTTAAACAATGCTTGAGTGAGTGAATATCAGTTCCATGTGGAGTGTAAGCAGCATGACAAAGACTGCCACCTGGAGTGACTTGTGCTGCATTTGCAGCTACATTTCAGTGTGTTCCCTCACTCCTTGCTTTTGTTCAAGCAGACCCTGCATCAGTGATACTCATGAAGTGATTTTCATGTTATGCTGAGCCATGTACACAGATCCGTGGTGATTTTGGAATACAAAGTGCAGAATACTGCCTTGTTATTCTTTAAGTTACCTAGGCTATAACCTCAAAGATGCTAGGAAGGGGATTAAATCCACAAAGAACATGCCTCAGACACTGCATGTAGGTATTTCCTAGCTATTTTCAAAGCCAGAGTACTTTCCTAAACCATTACCAACAATTTACTCTGCTACTGTTAATATATATCTATTTGGAGCTAGAAATGAACCTTAAAGTAGGTAAAGTACTGAAACAGTAAAGTAGCGTTTGAAATTAACCCAAAGGAGTGTGACATGCTAGGTTATACAAAACCCACAGCAAATGCAATTCTTACAAGAAATGCTCATCAATCTCAATACCCCAAATGAAACATTTTCCTCAGGTTTACATTTTGTCAGACATAAAGTAAATGCCTTTGAATATAAATTAAGACCCTGAGTGAAATATTCCATTTTCATTTCCCCCTGCAGTAAGCAAATGCCATCTTTGAAGACGATTTATTCATAAGGTACATTGCATTACATGAAAGGTCTTCCTGAACATCCACTTTTTTAGGACTGTGTGGTGTCAAATTTTTAGATGCATGCTAACTGGGCAAAAAGGCCTTTCCTCTCTCAGGAACTGCAGTGCAAAAATCAGAGGAATGTGCCTTGAGTTCTTTGGAGGTGCCTCTATAAAAATCATCAACGCAACCCAACAACATCCATACAATATGCAGTGCTCCAGTTTTCAACAGAGAGGAATGAGAGTGTGTGGACAAAATATTTCTGGTATTTTGCCATAAAGGCAAAGGAGCAAAGGGGTAGAACTACAGAGAAAATACACACAGAATGTGGGCCAGCTTTAGCATCTTACTGCTTTGGTTCCACATATATGTTTGGGGTGACAGTGTGAAACTTCAGTGAATAGTACAATACATTAAACTGTCTAAATGTGTTGTCTTAAACAATATAAATATTGTTGACAATTATTAAAATATTATACATACATAATTTGAAATATACTTTCCTGAAGGCCAGACAACTGCTTTTCATAAACGAATCAATGAAGCATTAAAATTTGAGACCATTTTAAAATTTAAAATATATTATTTAAAAAATAAGTGAAAGAAAGGGATGATATTTCACTTACTGAATGACAGTGACCCTGGTGTAAAGTTTGAACAAATAAAAACACAGTCCTCTATGGAGGGTAATTTAGGCTGTCATTACAAAGGAATGTTAAGAGTTACAATGGCAAAAGGAGAAAAGGAATGTGAAACAAGGAAAATAAATATCAAGATGGAAAACAGTTTGTTACAGTACAAAAGGAAAACAAAGATTTTTTTTGTTTTCCATTTAATCATGTAATGTTTCCTTCTCTAGTCTGACATTACTATTCCTCCATTGCCATTTCTTTCTCAAGTTCAACCGCAAGTTGACAGATAATCACCAGGGGGTTTTCTAGAGGGTGTGTCATATGCTAATGAGTCCTCTTAAAAGAAATCATAGAGGTTTGACAGAAATGAAAAAGCGAGAACATCCATTGTATGAAAGCACATTTATGCCATAGAAGAAAAAGAATAATCTGTCATAACAATGAAAAATTTCCCCACGAATCTTAAGGCTTAATAAGTCAAAATTAATTCATTATGAAATTTTTACCCGCACCGTTCCCCTACTTCCACAGCTTGAGACTCAAAGGTTCTAAATCCAATAAAATAAAAACACTACAGGGCCTTCCACTGGTCACAATCCTCAGTGTTTGACTTGACCTAAAGTAAGTAAAGAACTTACCTTTACATTAATATCAGTCCTGAAACTTTGTTTTATGATTAACAAGCTTGTCAACTGAAGTAAACATCACCTATCACTAGTCAATTCCTCTTTACACAATGGTGACCTAACGTTGTGACATTACCTTTGTGCATGTAACTTTAATTGATTCCAATGATCATTACAACAGATCTTTGCTTCCTTTAAATAGCTAAGATTATAGCAAACAAATCATAATTCAGTTTTTCAATAAAAAACTTTTTTCATTATAGCTGAACTTACTTCATAGGAAGTGTATTGAGGCAGAGCTACCACATTATACCATGTGCAGATTCTAGACTACAGATGAGACAATAAATTGAAAGTGCTAGTGGTCTTGCTGTCCAGTCAAAGTTCTTTATGTTCAGATACAGTGTCAACCACTCCCCACCCACTCACTCACTCTTGTGCCAATGTCTGCTGTCTCAGAGGAGAGGGGGGCGGGGCCTGTTTGCTGTGGGTTAGCCGAGCCTCTGCACTCCGGCTGAACAATGGTTACTGTGGGAGGGACACCGATGGCTTGACACACTTCACTCAAACCATGTTCTCTGATGAACGCGAGGTGATTTCCACAGAACGGCATGCTGCCCGGAGAACGAGGAAACACGAAGGCCAACACCACCATGCATACTGCCTAAAAACCGGCAAAATATAGTCCTTTGTTTTCTTTTTTAAATTTTATTTATTTTTTTTTTTCATTGTTTTGTAACGTAAGGCAGGGATTTCAATATTCCTGTAACTGAGCCATCAGTCATAAATCCAGTCTGTCTCTGGCACAAGCCCATTCTGCCATTGAGGAGACTTTAGCCAACAAGTGTCCATTAGGCGTCAGCATCAACATCATCGTCATCCTCATGGCTACACTCCTGGCTCCTGTGCTATGCCATGTAGATGAAAGTGTTGATGTCCGTCTCGTCCCTCTTGATGTATTTGTGCTCAATCAGCCATTCGATTTGTTCTTTGATCATTTTCTTCTGCGGTAAAAACATGTTTTTCAGGATCTCCACCAGTTCGGTCTGGAGCTGGGCGTTGGTGATCTTCTTCCGCATTTTCATGATCTGGATAATGGCCTCCTGAAATGAGAGGGAGCAAGCACAGGATTAAAATTTGGAATGCATTGAAATATTCAGTGATCTACAAGGATGCTTAGAGTGACACTTGGTAAATGACACTATAGACAAGCTATCAGCTGGACAAGGAAAGCGTTTATCTTGTCATTGTACAGCCAAGCGCAGCACTATAATCTGAATGTTTTTCAAAATACATACTGGATTTCTGAGTTCCAATCAGAAATAGTCATTAAATGGCAACGGTACAGGCCATTTGATTGAATGACCTTAGGTGTCCATTAATACACAGCAGTACAAAGACAGGGAACCGGTGCACATATGCGTACCTGTGTTCTTAATATCCTCAGCTGGACGATGCCCTCATTCTCCTCCTCTCTCATCCGTTCTGTGGTGAGCTGTAGCCTGCCAATCAGGTTGATCTTCCCCCTCTTCTGGACCTTAGAGTTTTTTCTGAAGAACACCAACAGAGCGTCAGATATTATACATGAAATACTGAAAATCTTACTTTGAAAAACTAGTGAAATACAAACTGTCTGTTTGGACAGCCCTTACTGAAAGGCCACTTTCTAATTAGGGGAACCAAAATATAGTGTAAGATTAGGCCCATTAAAAATAGAAAATAATTTATTTCTATCTAGAAATCTGTGCAAATGACACAAAACAATCTGAAAGTGTCATCATCTCAAAATCTATAATAATAAGAGTAAGCTTTCATGTTAGAGAACTTTCTTCTGGTAATGTACACACACTACTGTTTTCAGTCTGTCTTCACAAGGGAGAAACAAAATGGCACTCACATAAGAGAAAACTCCTGATTGACATAGAAGAGAGTGCCTTCAGCAAAGTCTTTGGGAGAGCTGACTTGAGGTTCGTATGATAGTACCTGTCGTTTGAGCTTAGGGAAGGCTACGAGAGACTGGGGGTGAAGAGGTGAGAAAGATTTAGCAGACGCTCTTATCCAGAGTGACTTCAAAGAACAGAAGTGCATCAGCCTAAACAGCCTAGAAACTAAGGGAAGCCACGTACACACACTACCATACATCACAGTCATATTCAAATATGCAGCAAAATGGGGGCATAAACCAGCAACCTTTAGCATTACCTGCTCTCTAGGTTTTATTAACGTGTCTCATAGAAATTCATATACTATAATTCAAGGAAATTCATGGACTACAAATGTGAACAGGGCTAAATAAACAAAGGAAGCAGTGGGTCAGAGGGTAAATCCTGATACAGGACCATATGGTCATTATTCTGTGTACCACATACAACACTGGTGTCATAGTGTCTCCTTTGTTAAAGGACTCTTTTTAAGACACTTTGGGACACCTTTCTCATAAGAGTATGGCCTGCGTCTTGACCAATTCCACAGCAGCCAAATACCAAGTGCTAAATAACAAATCAGAGGTCGGGAGGGTGGGACGAGGTAAAAAAAAAAAAAAAATCACTGAAATAATAATCTTCCTGCACACATCTGTTATTTACCCAGTGTCGGTTTATTGGAGTTTTTTCAACTGCACACTGACCTCCCCACCCGCCCTCTGACCCAACAAACACTTTGACTTTACCCAGAGTGTCCGTCTCAGCTCAGCATCTGGAAGCTCTGTGGCCAACTTTAAATTTTCAAAACTGATCTTTTCTCTGGGTCTTTGGTTCCAGGCAAACAGAACGGCTAGCTGAAAAGTCGTGACCTCCAGGTCGTACTGCCCCACTTCATTCTTGAATGTGATCTATGAAGAGGAAGAGGGGAGAGGTTGCTATGTTAGACCAAGGGTCAAATAAGGACAGGTAGGGTAGGTCTGCAGAACACCTGGAGAAAATACTGATGTAAATGGAATAAAATTTCAATCATGTATAACTTTGTCCATTATACAAATAATCAAACAAATTCACTGCATGTTCTGGCCACAGTGGGGTCATTTTTCTCACTGTTAGCATCTGCCAACACAAAAATGACCTGTCCTACTCTGCCACTGCTCAGGGGCTCAGAACACTCTAAGACAGCTTTTCAGGCATATGGACGAAGTGTTGGTGTTTAAACCAGCCATGAAACAATAACGCTAAAAATGGGGGTTCATTATACAGGGGCCTGGATAAATGATAAACCAACTTCTATCATTTAATGTAACCAGCATCATAATCCTTCTCCTTATAACATGGTTTCTGGTCCAACATTTTGTTGAAAAAAAAAATCTGGCATCTACATGTAGAACAAACCACATAAAAGCAGTTTCTAACGGATTATTTTATCCACACTGATCCAGCAGAGGGGTCTCACTCACAATGCCATTGGACATAAGATGGTGCCAGTGTAACTTCCTGCCGCTGTGGTTCTTCTTATAGAACTCCTCTACCTCGGGAATGAGATCCTCCAGCTCGGTGGGCAACGACACAAACACCTTCTCTGAGCTGCGAGACCAGGCACCCGCGTTCAAGATCTTGATGTTAACCGAGTCGGCTGCACAGTGACACAGGCATTAATACGTCACAAACAAATACAAAGAAGAGCTCTGTTATGCATTATTACATTACACTACTGATATTTATCCAGAGCAACTTACATACAGTAGGTTTCAATTTTAGCCATTTATATGGCTGGATTAAGTACTTTGCCTCAGGGTACAACAGTAGTGTCCTTGCGGGGAATTAAACCAGCAACCTTCTTGGTTATGAGCCCTGGTCCTTACCATGCCACACTGATGTCACGCAGTGTTACACACAAAAAAGATTCCCACTATATGAAATGCAAATTTCCAGAGAGATTAAAAACTGATTAAGTGTGTGCATTTATTTACAGATTTCCATCTAAATTAAATCAGTGAGGTGATAAAGACCGCTACCTGGTAATGCCAGCTTGTTGTGTTTATGCATTTCCTTGAAGGCCTGATTTAGATCTTCGGACACTTTGATATCCTGGAACATTCTAGCGAGTTTGTTCACATAGTCAGCTGGCATACCCACTTCCTGTGTGGAGAGAAAAGCAGCTGCCACGCACCATCCAATCACATCTTTCAGTTTCTCACAAAGATTACGAGGTAATGGGCTAGATGAGTTGAGTGTCCACGTCCCTTTCTCTTGAGAAAAAGGGGAAGAGTCACAGGGAGGCTAACAGAATTATTAGGACATCAGTCTGGTACTTCCTGGTTAGGAGAGTGATTCTAAAATCGGTCTGTGCATGACTGGTATTGCATTACCGCCAGGCAAGTGGTTGATTGTTATGAAAATGATAAAAAGAGACTATGGCAACACATATGTCAATGATCCTCAGAACAATAATTAACTATGGAGTAAATTATAAGCAGTGGTAGTCGCCTTGGATAGGAAAATGTTACAGAAAGGTCAGCAGTTTAATATTGCAAACCAAAACCCTGCCAGTCGTACCCTGAGCCACTCCACCATGTTCTCCTCAATCTCGCTGTCCGCAGAGATGTCGAGGATCAAACGGCGTGTCAGATGTGCTTTGTGATATCGCATGAAGACATCCTTGTTCTGCACATATTTCAGTACCAGCAGCTAGGTAATAAAGAAAAAATAAAGAAATAAAAGTAATTAATAATTATTATAATT